>NC_138027.1:4507274-4737494 GCF_964106645.2 Podarcis pityusensis
AGAATATATACTTATTATTATGTATATAGTATGATGCCACAATAACTTTTCATGCTAAAATGTAATTAATTTGTTTTAAAAAAAAAGTTATTCTATTTTATAATTTTAATACCACTTTGAAACGTTTTATTAAACGTTTTATTATTATTTTATTAAATTTCTAAACCAAGCTTGTAAAATGTATCTCAGTGATAGCTGACTGGGGATCTGAGTCCAAATTCACTGTGCCTTTGATTTTTTAATTCTCTTCAGGGAAGAGTTTCCAACATTCTCTGCCATAAACCCCACAATCACACAACAGTTTTGAATTATACAAGCTGAAGGAAGCCTACAAGCAGAATGTCTAGGTGAGTGATACAGAGAAAAGAAACCAGAGTCTCTGCCATAAGCTGTATACTCACTAGATAGCCTTTTACAATTTGCTCAGCCTCAGTTCCCCATCTGTAACTTTAAAAAGAACCAACAGTGCCTTGCTTTGTAGGGTCATTAAAAGAATGAAGGAGAAAATGATTGCAAGGCACTTGCAACCCAATCCTATGAATGGTTAGTTAGAAGTTAGGTCCAATCGAGTTCTATGTGGCTTACTCCATACAAAGCATGGATAACATTGCAGTCTTAAAAGTGCTACAAAAGCATTTAGAGTTCTTATTTGCTTTCCAGTTTTGCACCATTCAGATCTCATGGGCAAAGATGACTGGTAGCTTTCCTTTTATACCCCAACAAAGGGGGGGGGGAGCCAATTAGATCCTTATCAGCATGTATGCCTCTGGAAATCAGTAACACACTGTTACTGCCGTGGGGTGGGGGATGACATAAGTGACACCCCCTCCATGCCTAAGCCCAGTCAGGACGATGAGCCTGAATATCCCCTTCGCCACCACACAAACACAAAATCCCCTTTTGCCCTTCTTACTAGTACAGTTGTACCTTGCTTCTCAAACGGAATCCGTTCCGGAAGTCTGTTAAGACTTCCAAAATGTTCTGAAACCAAGACACAGCTTCCGATTGGCTGCAGAAAGCTCAATTTGACCACCATCAACAAATGACTCCTCTTGAAGTGGGGAATCCAGGGCTTCATAATCCCACGAGCATAAGGTCATGTACTCCTTGCTCCTCCCTAAGGTGTGACCTTAGCTTCACAATGTGAGGCAGGTGTTCAAGGACAAGTACCCCAGACAGAAATCCATCAGTATAGTTAGTACATTGAACCCTGATTCTCTCAAAGGATGCTCTGAAAAGCCTCACTGCTAGGGGATATGTAAATACTTTTACAGTGGTGCCCCGCAAGACGAATGCCTCGTAAGACGAAAAACTCGCTAGACGAAAGGGTTTTCCGTTTTTTGAGCTGCTTCGCAAGACGAATTTCCCTATGGGCTTGCTTCGCAAGACGAAAACATCTTGCAAGTTTGTTTCCTTTTTCGGAAAACCGTTAATACCCAGGGTGCATTGCTTGAAGAGGTGCAGTTGCGACTTGACTTCGAGGAGCAACACATTGCACGCGGTGTGGTAGCCTTTTCTGAGGTTTTTGAGGACTTTGCTGATTTTTGAAGCTTTTCCAAAACTTCTTTTGTAGCCGTTTGGTAAGTTAAACTTTTAAAACTTTTTTGGGGGTTTTTGGATTTTGGGTTGGGGTGTTTGGAATTCAAGGACTTGGTGTTGGGGAGAGGTTTGCAAGAATCTGGGAGCTTGTGTGGTTTTTTTTCTGCATTTTTATGATTTTTTTGTGACCGTTGGGGCATGTTGTGTTTTTTTAAAAAAAAAAAATTCTGGGTTTGAATTTCTGTGTGGTGGGTGGCTGGGGGAACAGTTGGGGAGGGGTTTGCAAGAATCTTGGAGCTTGTGTGGGTTTTTCTGAATTTTTATGATTTTCTGTGACCATTGGGCCATGTTGTTTTTTTATAAAAAAAAATTCTGGGTTTGAATTTCTGTGTGGTGGGTGGCTGGGGGAACAGTTGGGGAGGGGTTTGCAAGAATCTTGGGGCTTGTGTGGTGTTTTTTTGAATTTTTATGATTTTCTGTGACCATTGGGCCATGTTGTTTTTTTTTAAAAAAAAATTCTGGGTTTGAATTTCTGTGTGGTGGGTGGCTGGGGAACAGTTGGGGAGGGGTTTGCAAGAATCTGGGAGCTTGTGTGGATTTTTTTTAATTTTTATGATTTTCTGTGACCATTGGGCCATGTTGTTTTTTAAAAAAAATATGTTTCTGGGTTTGAATTTCTATGTGGTGGGTGGCTGGGGGAACAGTTGGGGAGGGGTTTGCAACAGTTGGGGAGGGGTTTGCAGGAATCTGGGAGCTTGTGTGGTTTTTTTCTGCATTTTTATGATTTTCTGTGACCATTGGGCCACTCTGCTGTTTTTTAAAAAAAATTCTGGATTTGAATTTCTGTGTGGTGGGTGGCTGGGGGAACAGTTGAGGAGGGGGTTCTTCAGCAAGAAGCAAAGAGTGGAAGAGGAACCTTCTTCGAGTTGTCCCCCAGAGTCTTAGAAAATGTACTATACACTTTGTTGATTTTTAAATGTTTTTCTGTCATGTTTAGAAACTTAATTTATTGTTCCTTCAATTTTTGAAATGCTCTTTACAGTATGTGTGACTTTAAAGAGCACTTAATAAACTCTTGTTGTACCAAATTTGGCTTTGTTTGGACTTTTTTTGACCATAGGAACGCATTAATTGAATTTCAATGCATTCCTATGGGATTTCGTGCTTCGCAAGATGAAAAATTCGCTAGACGAAAAAACTCGCGGAACGAATTAATTTCGTCTTGCGAGGCACCACTGTACAGTGGCACCTAGAGTTACAAACACCTCAGGTTACAAACTCCGCTAACCTGGAAGACTTACCTCGAGTTGAGAACTTTGCCCCAGGATGAGAACGGAAATCGTGTGCCAGCGGCGCAGAGGCAGCAAGAGGCCCCATTAGTGAAAGCACACCTCTGGTTAAGAACAGTTTCAGGTTAAGAATGGACCTCTGGAACGAATTAAGTTCGTAACTAGAGGTACCACTGTATTGTTCTTTGGGAAGGGGTAGCTAGAAGGTGTTGGGAACTTACTTGATTGACAGGTGTAGCAACCAGTTTCATGTTTCTGCCTGGCAACCACTCCTCTTTTCTGCTGGTTTTGTAACATTTTGATGATGATTATGAGTGATGTTTCAAGGGAAAGCGGGAAGGTTTTAAAATCTCTTGCAACTCCTTGCACGGGGTTGTTTCTCTTTTTTTGTTTGAACCTTTGTTGCAACAAATAAAGATCAGGTCTACTGACCGCTGTTTTGCTTCTTCAACTTGGCTGCAGTCTCCTCCTTTTGCTGACCGGAGGGAACCCTGGGGGAAGTGGTGTAAAGCCCGTACTCCCATAATTTTTTCTTTAACAACACTGAGGTTGGCAGCTAAATGAAGCAGCACTAAGAAATAAGAACACTGAAATACTACAAATGTCTCTCTCTGAAAAGGAGTTTGGAAATGTGAGAAACCAAAAATTTAGTTTAACAGAAAAAGCAGGATCCTATCAAGCAATCCACAATCTACTTGACAAAGTAACACTTACAGGTTACAGCTCAAGGTTTTGCAAACTTCTTTAGTTACTGTCAGCCAGCAACGATTGACTTGGGCCTCCTTAGAAGGGGGCCCCATCAGCAGGCAAAGGGAACCAATTTTCTGGCTTAACTTGTCTGTTGCACAACCAGAAATCCCACCCCCTTCTCTTTGGAAAAACTATCTGCAGTTTGGTTTCGTGACCAAAGATGTCGGAGGGAATCCTTCTGTACAAGCCATTCGAGCTGAGGAGGGGGCTCCATTTCAACCTCACATTGTTCCTTCCCACCTTGTGGCATTCATAGGCCAGAAGTATTTGAGGAGAGCAATGTGTTTTGTTCATCTTAGCATAGAGATACGATGACCCTGACATGATAATATACCCTGGAATGAATGAAGACATGTTAATAGCCTTTTATGGAGAGACTGGAAGAACAGAATGTTGTAGTATACCACTATGAGCTCCTTAGAGAAAAGGATAAAAAATCTTATTATTTAAAAAAAGAAATGCTCAGGGCCAGTGCAAATGTTTCCTGCTCAAGGCTAAACAAATATGAGTGCCAGTTTGAAGACAGCCAGTGTCATATGGTAGGCAGAGGACTGGCCTTGGACCAAGGACAGTGAGATTTAAATCCCCACACAGTTATGAAGCTCAGTAGGTAAGTTTGGTCAATTACTATCTCAGTCTAACTAACCTGTGCCTCAAGTTTGCTATGACAACAAAGGTGGGAGGACATAATGTATATCAGTGTTTCCCAACCAGGGGCCATATGGCCCCCTGGGGGGGGCAGGATATTCCAAGGGGGACACAGGTGAAAAATACGTAAATGTGGCTAGGGGGCCACAGAAGAAGTGAAGGGAGAAAACATTTTTTAAACAAAAAATCCTGATTGGCTGGCTATCCGCTTGGCCAATCACAAGCTGGTAAGGGCGCAGCCAGGCGATTTCTTGGAGCAGCTTCTGGAGGAAAAGGGCGATCACTGAGGCTCCTGGTTTGACCAGTAGAGCCTACAATCTAGGACCCCCATGTCCGGTAAGTGCAATGGTGGGGTGGCAATGGGTTGGGCTAGGAGAGCCACAGCTACTTGTTGCTGCTGCCAGTGCTGGGCCCAGTGGCAGCCTGGGCCTGACTCTGCAAGGCGCAGGATGCAATCCACCTCAGTGCCTAGTGGATCAGGGCCTTCGGATGTTGCCGAGGGGTGGAGGATCTGAAGGCAGCATCGGCCTGGCATTGCAAGACGTGGGGTGAAATCCACTCTAGCGCCTAGTCGAGTGTGGTTGTCTGGTGCTGCTAGTAAATAACTGTCTATTCAGAAGAAAGTCACACTGAGTTGAGTGGGCCTTACTCCCAGAAGTGCAAGCTGGATTTCAAAGGGGCAGAGGAACCAGAGACCAAATTGCAAACATGTGCTGGATTATAGAGAAAGCTAGAGAGTTCCAGAAAAACATTTACTTCTGCTTCATTGACTATGCAAAAGCCTTTGACTGTGTCGACCACAGCAAACTATGGCAAGTCCTTAAAGAAATGGGAGTGCCTGATCACCTCATCTGTCTCCTGAGAAATCTCTAAGTGGGACAAAAAGCTGCAGTTAGAACTGGATATGGAACAACTAATTGGTTCAAAATTGGGAAAGGAGTCAGGCTTCCTCAACCTCGGGCCTTCAGATTTTTTGAGATTACAATTCCCATCATTCCTGACCACTGGTCCTGCTAGCTAGGGATCATGGGAGTTGTAGGCCAAAAACATCTGGAGAGCCAAGGTTGAGGAAGCCTAGACAAGGCTGTATATTGTCTCCCTGCTTATTTAACTTATATTTCATCGTGCGAAAGGCTGGACTGGATGAATCCCAAGCTGGAAGATTGCTGGAAGAAATATCAACAACCTCAGATATGCAGATGACACAACTTTGATGGCAGAAAGTGAGGAGGAATTAAAGAACCTCTTAATGAGGGTGAAAGAGGAGAGCGCAAAATATGGTCTGAAGCTCAACATCAAAAAAAACGAAGATCATGGCCACTGGGCCCATCACCTCCTGGCAAATAGAAGGGGAAGAAATGGAGGCAGTGAGAAATTTTACTTTCTTGGATTCCACGATCACTGCAGATGATTACAGCAGTCATGAAATTAAAAGAAGCCTGCTTCTTGGGAGAAAAGTGATGACAAACCTAAACAGCATCTTAAAAAGCAGAGACATCACCTTGCTGACAAAGGTCCGTATAGTTAAAGGTATGGTTTTCCCAGTAGTGATGTATGGAAGTGAGAGCTGGACCATAAAGAAGGCTGATCGCCGAAGAATTGATGCTTTTGAATTATGGTGCTGGAGGAGACTCTTGAGAGTCCCATGGACTGCAAGAAGATCAAACCTCTCCATTCTTAAGGAAATCAGCCCTGAATGCTCACTGGAAGGACAGATCGTGAAGCTGAGGCTCCAATACTTTGGCCACCTCATGAGAAGAGAAGACTCCCTGGAAAAGACCCTGATGTTAGGAAAGATGGAGGGCACAAGGAGAAGGGGATGACAGAGGACGAGATGGTTGGACAGTGTTCTTGAAGCTACGAACATGAGTTTGACCAAACTGTGGGAGGCAGTTGAAGACAGGAGTGCCTGGTGTGCTCTGGTCCATGGGGTCACAAAGATTCGGACACGACTAAAGAACAACAACAGGGCAGGGGAGCTATAGTGTTTTATGTAGGCAACCAGGGCTCCTCCAGATGACAATATCTTTTTGCACCGTCAGTGAGGACCACTTGCTTTTTAAAATTCTCCCTGTGCACCTTTTGGACTGTATCCGTAGGTTTCCCCCTCTGTGTCAAATAACTACGGTCCAATAAGTGTTGCTTACTTTTTATTACACATGGAAGATGGATCTCCCTCGGGAGGTACTGGACTCTCCTCCCTTGGAGGTCTCTAAGCAGGTCTCTGTCATGGATGCTTTAGCTGATTTTCCTACATTTCAGGGGGTTGCACTTGAAAGATGACCATTGGGGTCCCTTCCAGCTCCACGATTCTGTTTTTTTGTTTGTTTGTTTGTTTTTGCTTCAACAATATTTCATTATGTTCCTATCATTTTATGTAACTGTATTTTGTATAAATTATAAATAAAACATGTTCTATTTACAAAAAACACACACATTTAAATAGCTACCTTTCTGCTGGTAGGAGGAGGGGCATGGGTCTTGCCAGGATTGTTGTTAGGGGGCATGCTTTTGTTAGGGGGGGAAGAACCTCAGTTTTGTATTGATTTTTACTTATTGGGGGGGCAGCTGCCCCTCCTGGCTACACCCATGAGGGGAACAGGAAGGAGACAGGGTCAAAATTCTGAGCTAATCAGATAAAGAACAGGTATAAAGGAGGTAGGTTTTATTTTCATCTATTTTCTGAAGACCAACATTACATCAAAAGTAGTGCCAAGAAGAACATTCAGGGAGTGTTCCCCCCACCCCACTCAATGTCATACTTTCAGTCTTTCACAAACAAACAGCAGCTGCTGAATTACAGGTGAAACTGTAAGCCTAGCCACTCAAATGCACAGAGTTTTTCAGTGCAACATCAGCTGCACTGGCTGTACCCCTATCCAACTTGAATAGCAAGCCAGGCTAATGCAGGTACAAAGTGCCTGGGACAAATGCTGAAGGCTGCTCCCCTTGCAAACACACCAGTCTTGTTTCTGCTCAGGTCAATCCAAGCAACTGCCCCCCTCCCTTTAAAGGAGGTCTGTCCAATGCTCAGACTAGGCCTGCCAAAATATCTATATATCGCCCAGAACCGGTATGAGGAGCAGACCGCAATGTTGGCTTCATTCAGCAGTGTATTGCTGCCGCTCCTGAGTCCCTCCACTAGCAGCGTCCACTGGGGGGAGTGAAGAGTTCCTTCCTCCAGTGGGCGCTGCTAGCAGAGGGACTCTGGAGCGGTGGCAGTTTCACCAAGGATATACTGCTGAATGAAAATCGCCATTCCACTCTGCCTTCATACGACACAGAGGGAGAAACAAGCTGTTTTGGCAAGGTGCCAATACAGCTTGTTCCTCCCTCTGCATCTTTAAACTGCTTGAGTAAGGAATGTGCAGCTGTCCTTGCCTCAGTTGAGCTGCTATAGGAGCCCCCAACCCAGCTCCAGCTCCCACAAGCTGGCAGCAAAGTGGGTGCTCTGTGAAACTGCTTAGTTGAGGGAAGCGCGGTTGCCACTCCCCGCGGCGAGCAGTTAAAGGAGCCCCGATGCTCCATCCACTCATACATGAGCGGTGAGAGCACTGGGGCTGTCTCAGCTGGGAAGGGGGAACCTTCCCGATCCCCAGCTGAGCGGCAAAAACAAGCTGCATTGTCCAAGCCTGCAAACGCCTGGGTGAAACCTCCTCAGCTCTTGAGGTGAAAGCTGGGGCAGTTTCACCCAGTGTCTTACGGGCAGAGGCCAATGTATCTTAACTCAGACCCACAACTCAGAAGCCCCATGAGTCTTTGTGGCATGCATGCACGAAATAATTACATAAGGCACTGAGGAGTCTGCCCTGGTCAGCTTGCCACAAAGACTTGTGGGACTTCTCATCACACACCCAGTTTAACTTGATTTACCTGTTAACATTCCAGACCTTGACGACACCACTTCCTACAGTTCTCACAGTAGTCTGACTGGTACAAGTGCAAACCCCCACTGACCACCATATACAGGCGACAACCGATTTACATGGGTGCAATCAATGCACAACCATGCACACACTCATTGTGGCAACCTGTGAGTGGCCGGAAAAGGGGGTGGAATGGACTTATGTGCACTCCACCCTGGGCACAATGACACAGAAAATAACCCCTGCAGAAACTGGGGGTTGCCTGTACTGCTTTTCAGTCAGCTTAGAATTTAAAATATGGAAACAAAAGAATAAAACAAAACACAAAACAATGTAACAGCAAAATGTTCTCAGGCCATTTGTGATATCCACAGGACCTGCCGGTGTTCTTCCTCTGACCTGGGCTTCTCCTCATTTACCTTCAGCTCGTCAACCAACTCTTCGGGGAGCCCCAGGGTAGATGATAACAATGATTTAGATTTATTACTTGACTTTCACCATAAGGTCCCATGGCAACATTAAAATCAATTTGCAATAAAAAAATTGAGTGGGTCTTTAAAACATACACCTTAGCTGCCAAAGGGCAGGGCAAAAGTTGGGAAAGTGGCTACCACAACACTTTGGACAGTACAGTTAACTCTTTCTGTGTAGGAATAATGTCACACATTCAGTGCTCCTAAAAGCTCAAGCATTGTACCGATGCTCTGAGATGACAAATGCTGCTCCTGTATTCTGGCACTGGGTGACCTCATTTCTGACTTGAGATTCTCCAAGGCCACATCCCACTCAGGAATGTGGCAATATTTAATCATGATAGCAGCAGCCTTCATGTTCTCAAGATGAACTCTTAGATGGAAGAATGGCATGCCATATGATTTAAATTTGCATTGCATTTCTGAAGCAAGCAGTTGGAATGATGAAATCAAAGAGTCCTCACTATAAAGGTCACACTTGATGAGATTGATTGATATTTTTTTTAATAAAACTATGCTGAGATGGAAGGTTTTCATTGGCTTTTGATTTAAGGCATTACAATCAGATTTACCTGAGTTAATTAAGCCCTCTGGCACTGGGTAGGCTATAAAATGTAACCTAAAAAAGTAATCACACCACCCATGGATCATAAAGCATGATACAACAAACAAACAAACAAACAAACAAACAAACAAGAATTGAGACAATGGAGCCGCATCCAACACTAGTTTTTTTTTTGTTGGAGGAGACCCAATGAAATGAATGGTTACAGTGCAAGCCTCACCATGTCTATTCAGGAAGTCCCCGATAAGTAGAATAAGTCACATCCATTAATTTCAGTGGGTATACTATGAGAATGAAGAACGCTGGCAACGAGCTAAATGTTTGGAACCACTGAGGTCATCATGCTTAGAAGTAAACCCCTTTTTCTGAGTACCTCAACTTCCACCTTCCACAGCACATCAAATCCCCCTCCACACACTCAAATTTGTGTTCAGCCAGGGGAGGGGTAGGGATGACATCCCATTCTCAAGTGGCAGGCGGAATAGAATGCTTCTGGAGTTTGCTCTGTCAAGGATGGAAAAAGTGCCAAAAGTTCTCAGGCATCAACACAGAATTTTCCTGGTCTTGGAATTTTTCCAGCTCTGGATTGAGCAACCACCCTCCCCCACGCCTGGCATTTACAACAAACAAAACAAGCGCAAGTGCTCCTTTGTTTACTTCTCTGCTTTTTGAGGCAGAGTTCAAACAGCAATACTTCCAGTTTAGAACATTTTCCAGGCAACCTTCCTCTCCTGGAAGCAGCCATCGTCTCTCTAGCTAGCCCCTTGGCTTCAAAAAGGCTTCAACATCTGGATTCTACTAACCCACTTCTGAGATCACTTCAGTGAACAACAATGACCTTCTCCTTTCTGCTACCGTATCTCTCCACCTCTTTATTGCTATTTACTGCTTTCCTGTTAGGTGGATTTGTAGCTGGCTGAATGACTGAACGCAAAGAGTGCTCACTAATGGGTCCTCGTCATCCTGAAAAAGATAGTAAGTGGATTGCCGCAGAGTTGTTGTTCAATGTCTTTATAAACAACTAGGATGATGGAATTGAGGGGATGTTCATCAAATTTGCAAATGCCACCATACTGGGAGGGGCGGCTAATGCCACAGAAGACAGAATCAGGATTCAATAAGACCTTAACAGCTTGGAGAACTGGGCCCAAACTAATCAAGTGAATTTCAGTAGGGACAAATGTAAGGTTCTGCACTTAAGCAGGAAGAACCAGCTGCACAAATATAAGATGGCGGACACCTGGCTTGCCAGTAGTACATGCGGAAAGGATCTAGGGGTTAACCCAAGCCAACAGTGTGATGCAGCACCAAAAAAGCTAAGGCTATTCTAGCCTGCATCAACAGATATATAGTATCCAGATCAAGGAAAGCAATAATACCACTCTATTTGGCCAAACCTGGAATACTGTGTACAGTTCTGGACAACACACAACACACTGTTGATAAGCTACAACGTGTGCAGAGGAGGGCAACCAAGATGATCAAGGGTCTGGAGACTAAGCCTTATGAGGAACTGTTGAAGGAGCTGGGTATGTTTAGCCTGGAGAAGAGGAAACTGAAAGGAGACACGATAACTATCTTCAAATATCTAAAGAGTTGTCACGTTCCAGCTTGTCAACATCCTTCTTAAATTGTGGCGCCCAGAACAGGACACAGTATTCCAAATGTTAGTCTTAAAGCTGAAACGGGTTTTTAGAGCATGGCCAGTTACTGCTTGCTGTTCTAGCCACCCTTCTGAGGGGTACAGATAGCTTTTGGGGAAGATTTCAGCAGGATCAAGCAATAGAAAGGACTGCTGCTTCTGCTACGTTTTCATTATTTCTCTGTACCCACCATTTTAAAGTATTGCTATGTCTTGCATTTGTATAATGCAAGAGTTGACTGTTTGCTGGGCTTATTTAAAGTTAGGTTCTGCACAAAGTGGATTATTGGGCAGGTATACACAAGCCTGTTTGCAGCTGGTCTTTTTCCAGGAAGTTTTGAGATTCATCTTATTATCTTGGAATTTGGAAGCATGAATTAGCTGGTTGGCTCATCAAACAACCCTCACCAGTTTCCCAAACTGTTTAGATTTAGTTGCACATTGTGTATGTGTTTAGTTTATCTCATAATTACTACATAGATTCTAGTGCTTTTGCACACATCTAGTCTGGAACAATTGTTGCTCACTCTTGAGCCTCTCCTCTTTTCCTTTCCATTGTTTTCCACACCCACCTCTTTGAGGTTCTGGACTTTCTTAGGCTTGACTATCTATCTTGTCCTTCGTGACTTCTCCCTTTCTGCCCCTAGTTTTATTATTTGTATATACATTTTGGGGTTAGACCTCATAAGGTGACGCTCATATCATATGACTATAAAGCTACAACATTGTACAAAAACATGTTTGGAACTCCCTCTTGGAAGAAGTATGGAGGGCCACCTCTCCCCATTCAAATTTCTTCCCAAAAGTACAGAGCAATCCTCATACCCTTGTATCTAGCTAAAATACATAAAGAGAAGGGAGGGGAGTGAAAGCGGCCCTCCCTCTGCCTCTTCTCATAGATTACCCTTGAGAGAATGCAGCCCCCCACAGAAAGATGGTTGCACCCCCCCACACACACACTTTAGCACTACCTATCCTATGCAATACAACCAGGGACATGGAGTGAGCGTGCTGTGAAACTGTAAAGTATCTGGTTAGTTTGGGCCCAGTTTTATAATCTTGTTATGGTAATTTTGAATTCCATCTTCTACAGCATTAGCTACCCCTCCCAGTTCAGTGTAATCTGCAAATTTGATGAGCATCCCCTCAATTCCTTCATCCAAGACATTTAAGAAGATGTTGAACAATAATACACTCAGGTCAGAATCCTGTGGCACCCCACTTGTCACTTTTTTCCAGGATGATGAGGAACCATTACTGAGCAATCTTTGGGTTCAATCAGTCAACCAGCTACAAATTCACCGAACAGTTACCTTGTTCAAGCCACATTTTACCAGCTTTCTCGCAAGAATATCATAGGGAGCTTTGTCAAAAGTCTTACTGAAATCAAGATACACTATGTCCACAGCATTTCCCCGATTTTCCAAGCTTGTAACTTTATCAAAAAAAGAAATGAGATTTGTCTGGCATGATTTGTTTTTGAGAAACTCATGCTGGGTCTTAGTAATCACAGCATCCTTTTCTAAGTGCTCACCGACCGACTGTTGAATTATCTGTTCTAGGACCTTTCTGAGTATAGATGTCAAGCTCACTGACTCATGTTACCTGGTCAGTAGTTACCTGGGTCTTCTTATTTCCCCTTTTTGAAGATGGGGACATTTCCTTGCCTCCAGTCTGCCTGGGACCTCACCTGTTCTCAGAGAATTCTCAAAAATTATAGACAAAGGCTCTGAGATTACGTTTTTAAGTTTTCACCATACATATGCTGAAAACAGTTGCTGGCCAGGATGTTGTTGTTGTTACTGTTATTTTATTTATATCCCGGCTTTTCCCTGCATATAACAATCCATAATAAGCTATTCATAATAAGTCGTTAAGTCGTGTCCGAAGAGTCGGACACGACTAAACAAATAAGCTATCAGTAACTAGTTTTTCAAGTCTGTACTTAGTAATTAAAATACAATTAAAACAACCTAATCATAGGCAACTAATTGAAACTGCATAGTGACAAAACTCTTAGAAATGCTGTACTTGTTTTCCCACCACAAAGAGATGGTGAATAGCTGAGCTGACTCATTATTTGCAAACCACCTTTCAATTTAACAACACTGACAAGGCAGCCATAAAATACAAACACAGGGCAAAAGGAGAAAAAAGGAGAAAAGACTAAACACAGCGCAAAAAAATACAATTCCACAGGAGTGACAAGTATCCCTGTTATTGTTCAGTGAAGTATTGCAAAAAAATAACACTTTCACACCTGGGCAGACTTCTCTGGACACCCCCACAGAAAAGGCCCTATCAATAGCTGCCACTTGCCATACATGAAACCTGATAACCCACCCCACTGTACTTGATTTGGACTTCATCCAAAAGGCCCCTCCCTCCCCTTGCTAAGCAGAACTAAAAATAATTTAACCAACCACACCCAGCCATCTCCCTCACACAGATCCTGGTGGGGCACTTTTAAAAAGTTACCACTGGTTTCCCGCTCTTCCTCCAAGGAGCTGAGCAGTGTGTGTTTCTCTTTTCTATCCACACCACTCTGTGCTGGGCTGCGAGCAACCGGTTCCATGGCTTAGGGGGAGATCTGAGCCTTGGGTTGCTGAGTCAGTATTCTGACCACGACACCAGGCGGGGGACAGACATGCCGGTTCCAATTCATCATCATCATAATAAATTTGTATTTATACCCCACCCTTCCTGGTTCAAAAACCAGGCTCAGGGCGGCTAACAACAAATTTAACACACTTAATTATAAAAGCAGCATAAAATACAGTATAAAAGCATGAATAAGAATAAAATTCAAAAATCAATTTAGCGGAAATAAGCATTAGATACTCCCCAGGGCTAGCTGGCTGAATTGGTCCTACTTGGGCCAGCGAGGAGGCCAGGGGAGAATTAGCTGTGGGATCTCAGAGCGGGTGATCTTCAATTCAGGATGCAAACCACCACACAAACCTGGGGAAGTTACCTTTACATCTTCGGTGGGGCTGTAGAGGATAACTACAGTATATGCAAAGGGCTAGCAAAGCAGATCTTTCCATATACAGAGCTTTTATAAACATTGAATATGAACTGCTATAGTTACTAGTATTATTAAGTGCAAGATACCGTGGTAGGTAGCATCTCTCAAGGTAGGAACTCCCCAGATAGAAGTGCCACCAAAATATCCAATTCATCTGAAATGCTACATTGTAAAAAGTGTGGCTCTTCTGTTGTGAATTGGGCAGAGGGAGCACCATTGGATAAGCAAGTATTTGTTTCCTGGCCGAGTTCATCTTTTAAAACTTTTTTCTGAATTAATTCACCAACGCTTGTGACTTGCAAGGGGGCGGGGGGTGGGAAGGAAATGTCTTCTACATTTTTAAGACAAAATAAAAAAATTTCCTTCCTGTAGCACCTTAAAGACCAACTAAGTTAGTTCTTGGTATAAGCTTTCGTGTGCATGCACACTTCTTCAGATACACTGAAACAGAAGTTACCAGATCCTTCTATATATTGAGAAGGTGGGGAGGGGTATTACTTAGAAGGGTGGTGGGAATGGGAGATTGGCAGATAGCTGAGATGAGCCTGTTGACGACTCTTAACGACTGTAATAGGTCTTACAGGAAAAGGCAAGGGGTGAGAAGGTGAGAAATGGCTTAGTCATGTATAATGAGATAAGAATCCGATGTCTCTGTTCAGACCAGGTTTCTCCATTGTTTCTCCATTGTTTTAAGTTTGGTAATGAGTTGTAATTCAGCAGCTTCTCTTTCCAGTCTATTTCTGAAATTCCTTTGTAGTAAAACAGCTACTTTGAGATCTTGTATAGAATGTCCTGGGAGATTGAAGTGTTCTCCTACTGGTTTCTCTGTTTTGTGATTTTTTTTTAAGACAGAAACATAAATGCTTACTTTTCTTTTTACAAAACAAAGTAGCTGCAGAAGTTAAGAGCCTCAGATTAAGGCCATTTGCCACTTGGCCAGTTTTGGGTCAGCCCGTGTGTCTGTGTTTATCCTTCTCTCAGCTCAACCTACTTTGCAGGGCTGTCCAGAGGGCCAAATGGAAGCAAACTCAAGCCCAGGCTCATGGAGGGAGGAAGAAATACGTACTGAAGAAAAGAGAAATAAACCTCAAAACAGATCTAAAGAGGAGAGGCAGCAATATAGCAACTCCTAGCTGGTGTGGCAAAGCGGTACGGCTGCCGGATTAGGACCCCAGGTCCAAATCCCCACTCTTCTTGTGAATTTCATAGCCAGGACCTGGGAGAGACCCGGGTTCAAATCCCACTTGGCTATGGAGCTCACTAGGTGTGACCTTGGGAGCCACTCGCTGCCTCTCTCGGCCTCAGCTACCTTGCAGGGTCGTTGTGGGGACTAAATGAGGAAGGAGGGAGCTCCTTGGGAGGGAAAATGCGGGAAATATAATTGCAATAAACAGAGAAAACACAGAATCGCCGGTTTGTTATTTCACAACTTGCCTGGTATCCACAGGTGGGAGGCAAGTGAAAGAAACCATTAAAAGATTTTTACTAAGAGGCCAGTTGGGAGAGGGCCTTCCTCGCCCTCCTCCTCCTCCTCCTCCTCGTCAAGGCGAACTCGGGGCTGCTCACTTTCCCCAGGCTTCTTGAGAAGGCAGGCGGAGGAAGCGGAACTACCCGCCACTTGACACGGGGGGGGGGGAAGGGAGGAGGAGAGAAGTGCCTCGTTCGCCCTCCCGCTTTTGGGCGCCTTCTGAAAACATTTCATCTTTTCCTAACCCCTTCGGACGACCCTGTCCAGATCTTAACGAGTTTCAAAATGAAATGGAAAACAAAACCAAACCGGTTTTACGTTAACTTTTCTTAAATCGGTCGTGACGCTTTGAGGGGTTGCTTGTTTTTTCCCCCTTGTTCTCTCGCTTTGAGGTCGCCCCTTTTCTTCTACTTTCGTGAGGTAAACGAAACGGCGCGAAACGAGCCTGCCCCTCCCCCCCCCCTCGCGGCTCCCTGAGAGGATTTTTTTTTTCCTTTTTAAATTTCAATTTTACACACGGGGAAGGAAAGTACCGGAGAGGCTCGTTCCCTTTCCAGGAGTTGGGGAGCGCCCCCCCCCAAAAAAAAACCACCCCACGAAGAGCGGGGCGGGGAGGGCTGCCTTCCTGAGGTAAATTTTCCCGCCCGCCCGCCCGCCTACCTGCCGCGGGGCCTCCTCTCCGCCGTCCTCCTCGCGAGTCGGCCTCCGGATCCAAGCGGCTAGGCCTCCGTCGCCCCCGCGGCCCAAGGGACAAGGAGAGGCGCCGCCGGCGCCGCGAGGGTTAAAAACTTCCGGACAAAATAGAAAAATAAAACGCCGGAGAAGCCAGAAGGCTGAGGCCTCGAAGCCCAGAGGCGGAGACTGCGCCTGAGGCGGAGAACTACGTTTCCCGGCGGGCCCCGCGCGCGCGCGCGAGGGAGGGAAGGCTTCGTTTCCCGGCGGGCCCTGCGTGTCTGAGGAGCTGAAGGACTACGTTTCCCGGCGGGCCCCGCGGCGCCGAGCGAGCGGGCGCGGAGGAGGCTCCGCCCACGCGCGGTGTGTGTTTCGGTTGCCGCGGCGACGGCCCCGCCCTCTGTCCGCGCCGCGTTCCAATGTGCAAGGCAGAGAGAGGCGGGCGGGCGAAGCGGCGGGCATGGTGAGTGCGCGTGCAAATGGGGGGGGGGGGACGGACGGAGAAAGGGATCCGTGCAAGGCACGTCGGGGGTGCGCGTGCAAATACCAGGATCAGTGCAAGGCAGCTGCAGCAGCGGGGCTCGTGTGAAAAAAGGAGGAGAGCTTGGCACAGAAATGGGAGCGAGGAGAATTCCCTGCGAAAGAAGAATGGCAAACGGAATTAATGGAATTAATTTGGCGGAATTAGATAAATTAAGAGGCATTAGATTAAATTAAGAGGAATTAGATAAATTAAGAGGAAGGATTCGAAGCCTGCGGGATCGGAGATTCTTAGAAGACTGGAGTAAATATTTGAACTGTTTGAAAAGCAATTGTAATCAACAGATGACGCTAGCAGGACTGCAAGGAGGACTTTGTGAAATAGTGCAAGGAAGACCCTGAAAAGAATGAGTTGTGAATGATAATTAAAAGTAAGAAACTAAGAAATGCAGAACAAGTGATAAAGAACGGAAAATCTTCAGAGGTTGTTGACGGAAGTCTAAAATATTGTATAAGATCAGAAGTTAAGTTAAATGATTGTTGGAAATGATAAGTTTAAAAACCAATAAAAATATATATAAAAAGAAAGAAAGAAAAAGGAGGAGAGCATGCAAGACCTGGCGGAAACGCCGCATCCCTTTCCTGCTTCTTCGTGGAATCACAGTGCTTTGTAGGCCCTGCTGTCGGAGCAGCAGTTTTGCAAAGCACCTGCCACAGCAGGACGGAGGCTCCCCAGCGTTGCATTGGGGAAAGAACTATGGGTTTCTGGTTTGTTTCTTGTTTTTAAGCCTGCTGTCTATCATGTTTAGGGGGCTCCTCCAGGGTCCTGCTGTTTGCAAGGTGATGTATCTGAACAGCTTTCCTTCCTCGTCTCTCAATGGAGCCCTTCAGCAATCCCCAAGACTCCCTACGGAGCAGCCGACTGCTTGGGGGCCTCTCTCTCCTTCAGGCAGTGCTGAGCGCCAGAAGCATAAGCGGCTCGGCTCCGGAGCAGCATTTCCAGCAAGAGCCTCCGCAGGTGTGGAGCACATGCGCCAAGGTGTCCCTGGGGCAACTCTCACGAAGCAGAGAGGTGCCCAGCTCAGTGGCAGAAAATCCCAGGTGGGGCTGGGAGACGGCACTGCTGAAACCCTGGGGAGCTGCTGCCAGCCAGTGCAGGCAATGCTGAGCTGGGTGGACTAAAGGCCTGACTCTGTATTGGGTAGCTTGCCTCTGTATACAGTCACGCCTTGGGTTGAAGTAGCTTCGCGATAAGTATTTTCGGGTTACGCGCTGCGGTGACCCGGAACTAACGGAGGGCATTACTTCCGGGTTTCGCCACTCGTGCATGCGCAGTCAAAATGCCGTCATGCGCAGAAGCGACAAATCGCGGCACATGCGTCCGCGGGTTGCGTTCGCTTCTGGATGTGAACGGGGCTCCGGAACAGATCCTGTTCGCATCCAGAGGTACCACTGTATGGTAAAACCAATCTCTGTTTTTTATTGTTGTTTTACACCTTCACAACCATTTGCTTTGGGAGGGGCAGACTTCTTAATTCACACCTTGGTAGAATGGGGTACACAGCCCCATTGAATTGTTTGGGGGGGGGCAAATTCAGCTGTCCATCTCTGGGAGAGACTTTTCTGCATGTTGGTTCTCCCTGCTGATAATACGCTTTGCTTCTTTCTTTTTCCATCTCCCTCAGGCTAGTTCTGCGATATCGTTTCCCAGGTGAGTAGCGACCTTGACACAGTTTTGCTACAGATTTGTGCTGTTAATAATTCTAAAAACTGTACTTGCTGCGTTTTTTAATGCTGCAGAAACTGCATTTTCAGAAAGCTTTCTACTATTGCCACAATATTTATCTCCTAGCTGGTGAGAGCCGATTCAGAATTATTGTGTTGTTTCTAGCCTACCTTTTTCTCCAACGAGCTTGTATGGTTCTTCCCCTCCTCATTTAGTCCCCACAACGACCCTGCAAAGTAGGCCAGGCTGAGAGGGACTGGCCCGAGGTCACCCAGTGAGCTTCCTATGGCCAAGGGAGGATTCGAACCCTGGTCTCCCAGGTCTTAGTCCACTACGCCCCACTTGCTCCTTCTTTGGCGATCCCTCGTAGCCGAGTAAGATTGTCTTCCATGAACACGGTTTTAACAATGAGTCTGTAAGTGACTGTGAGGCCAATTCTGGATCCACACGTCCTTCCACAGTGGGGACATTGGTTTCCAGGCAGGAGTTGATCACGGTGTGGATTTGTCAAGCGTGCCTTCCTCTTAGTGCGTTTCTCCCTTGCGTCCTGAATTCGGGTGCCTTCAAAGCCCATGACACCTTTGGTAAAGGCTGTTCTCAAACTGGAGCGCTCACAAGCCAGTGTTTCCCAGTTGTACAGTGTTTATACTACATTTTTAAGATTTGCCTTGAGTTAGTCTTTAAACCTCTTTTGTTGACCACCAGCATTACGCTTTCCATTTTTAAGTTTGGAATAGAGTAGTTGCTTTGGAAGACGATAATCAGGCATCCACACGACGTGGCCAGAATCATTGCTTCAACACTGGTGATCTTTGCTTCTGCGAGAACACTGATATTAGTTTGCCTGCAGCCGGCAAAATTCTTGCAAGGATCTTAGCCTCGCTGGCTCCATGTCAGTATAGACCAGCTTTAGAAAATATCTAGAAGGCCCTAGTTTGGCAAAAGCAGTCATGATGCATGGCTTGCCGCGTACGGCAAAAACAGGCAGCCTTCAATTTTATGACCACCACAGTATTTGCATTGCGAGAGAGGAGTGTCTGAAAGGCCCTATTCATACGATGTGTGCACGGCCTCTGGCCTGCTTTGGTAATGGTGGCAGGCAAGGATAGAAATGTGTCCTTTGCTCCAAAGCAAAAGCGAGAGGAACACTGCTGCCCTCCGCTGGAGACAGGCGGTGCGGCCTCACCACCAGTCTCTGGCGCCAGCCCTGCAGTGTTTACCATTCCCACCCACCCCCCTCCCAGTTCGACTTCAAGGCAACGCCTGTGTTGTAACGAAAGGCGGTCGCTCTTGGAGAGACCCCCTAAAGACAGCCTGCAGTGGTGAACCGGATACCTCCCGAGAAGCACACGTCACCACTCTGCACACCTGGGTTCAGATTTGAGGATTAGACAGATTCATGGAGCTATGGATGGCTAGTAGCCACGGTGGCCAATCTAATGAAGCTGAATGTTGAGACGGGGGAAAGTATTTCTTCACAAGAGCGCAGTTAAAACTCTAGAACTCCCTACAGGAGGCATGGACGGCCTCCAACGTGGATGGCTTTGGGAGAGGGTTGGAGAAATTCACGGAGGAGAGGGGGCTCTTGAGGGCTACTAGCCAGGATAGCTATGCTCCTGCCAACCTAGCAGTTTGAAAGCATGCCCGTGCAAGTAGATAAATAGGTATCGCTGCGGCGGGAAGGTAAACGGCGTTTCTGTGCACTCTGGTTAAGGTAAACGGCGTTTCTGTGCACTCTGGTTAAGTTAAACGGCATTTCTGTGCACTCTGGAGAAAGGTTGTTTTCTGCTGCTCCAGAGAAGCGGACACGGAGCAATGGATCCAAACTACAAGAAAGAAAATTCCACCTAAACATTAGGAAGAACTTCCTGACAGTAAGAGCTGTTCGACAGTGGAATTTGCTGCCAAGGAGTGTGGTGGAGTCTCCTTCTTTGGAGGTCTTTAAGCAGAGGCTTGACAACCATATGTCAGGAGTGCTCTGATGGTGTTTCCTGCTTGGCAGGGGGTTGGACTCGATGGCCCTTGTGGTCTCTTCCAACTCTATGATTCTATGGTTTCCCATTGCACCAGCAGCGGTTTAGTCCTGCTGGCCGCATGACCCAGAAAGCTGTCTGTGGATAAATGCCGGCTCCCTTGGCCTGAAAGCGAGATGAGAGCCGCAACCCCAGGGTCTCCTTTGATTGGGCTTAACTGTCCAGGGGTCCTTTACCTTTTTTGTTCTGCCTCTCCATTCGGAGGCAGCAGTGCTCCTGAAAGGCAGTTGCTGGAACCACAGGAGGGGAGAGATGCTCTTGTGCTCGGATCCTGCTTCTGGGTTTCCCACAGACACCTGGTTGGCCACTATGAGAAAAGGACACTGGCCCAGTCCTCTTTTAAAGCCATCCGGGCTGGTGCCCATCGCTGCCTCCTGTGGCATGGAGTTCCACACTCTGTGCTGAATCTTCCCACATTCAGCTTCGCTGGATAGTCACGATTTCTTGTGTTAAGAAAGAGAGAGAAAATCTTGTTCTCTGTCCACTTTCTCCATGCCAGGCAGTTTTGTATACACGTCAGTCGTGTTCTTTTTCCTCTAAAGAAAAGGCTATCTCTTTTTTTCTAGTGGTGAGAGTTTGGGACCCCAGGATCTGGGAAGACCAGGGTTCAAATCCCTACTCTGCCATGAAGCTCACAGAGTCCTTGCCTCTCAGCCTAACCGACCTCACATGGTTGTTGTGGGGATGGGGGAAAAGAGCAGGAAAAGAACCACGCACATCACGTTGGACAACTTGGGAGGGAAGTTTGGGTATAAATGCAATAAATGAAAGTAAAAATGAATTTGTTTTTCACCTGTAAGACCAATTGCAGTCGTTAACAGTCGTCAACAGGTTTACCACACCTATCAGCCAATCACCCCTTCCCGCCACCCTTCTGAGTAATAATAATAATAATAATAATTAATATTTATTCCCTGCCCACCTGGTTTTGTTTCCCCAGCCATCCTAGGTGGCTTCCAACAAAACATTAAAATACAGTAGTCCTTCAAACATTTAAAGCTTCCCTAAACAGGGCTGCCTTCAGGTGTCTTCTAAAAGCCTGGTAGTTGTTCTCTTTGACATCTGGTGGAAGGGCGTTCCACAGGGTGGGTGCCACTACCCCTCCCAACCCTCTCACTATATATAAAGGTCTGGTGACTTCTATTTCAGTGTATCTGAAGAAGTGTGCGTGCACACAAAAGTTCGTAGCAAGAACAAACTTAGTCGGTCTCTAACGTGCTACTGGACAATTTTTTTATTTTATATACCGTATTTTTTGCACCATAACATTCACTTTTTTCCTCCTAGAAAGTAAAGGGAAATGTCTGTGCATGTTACGGAGCGAATGCTTCCCTCCTCCGTGGCTCGCTTTGAAACAGCAAAGCGGGAGAAGAGCCACTGAGTGGGGAGGAGAGAGGGACAGAGAGCCTGCTTGCTTTAAAGGAGCAAAGCGGGAGAGGAGAGGAGCCTTCTCCCCTTATACCCCTCTTCTTCATTATTAGCAGCATCCTTCTCCACCCACCCCACGCGTGCTTCTTCTCCCCTTAAACCCCTCTTTTGCATTATTAGCAGCATCCTTCTCTACCCACCCCACGCGTGCTCCTTGTCCCTTGAGTGCTTTTCCTTCCCTCCCCACTTAAAACGTGGTTACAAAGCATGGATCCTCAGGATCTTTGCATTGGGTCACCCCAAATTCACCATCAGATTGCATAGCATGTCCATGGCTACAACTTGCACCAAAAAAATCACGCACCCACTGTTGCCTGGGGCCGCAGTGGTGCAAAAACGTGGTTACAAAGCATGGATCCACATGGATCCTCAGGATTTTGCATTGGGCTACTCCAAACTCACTGTCAGATCACATGTCTGTGGCCACAGCATGAACCACAAAAATCATACATCCACTGTTTCATTTAGAATATTTTTTTTCTTGTTTTCCTCCTCTAAAAACTACGTGCGTGTTATGATCTGGTGCCTGTTATAGAGCGAAAAATACGGTATATATTTCTCCTGCTTTAGACCAGCACAGCTACCTACCTAAATGAGTTTGTAAGTCCCACACGTTGTGAGAAGTGCCAAGGTGGGCAAGGCAGAGCAACCGAGGGGGGAGCAAGGCCCCCCACACACACCCCAAGGACGTATGGCACCAACCTTCCTGCGTGTGCGATTGTGTTTTGTTAGCACAGGGGGAAAGACTTGCGCCCGGTGGAACTACAGCACGGCCTCCCTCCAGGCACCTCCGCTGGACTACTCATTTCGGGGCATCAGCTTCATGCAAGGTATGGCATAACCCGGCGGTTCCCAAACTCACCCCCACAGCTCCATTAACTCACCCCAGCGCCCTATTTAAAAGCCATATTGAGAACAATGGCTCAAGGTCGTTCATTTTGGTGAATTACCGTATTTTTCGCACCATAGGACGCAACGGACAATAGGACGCACTTTGTTTTAGAGGGGGGAGAACAAGAAAAAAAAAATCTCCCCCTCTCTGCCCAGCGCCCCTTCAGCGAAGCGGCAGGAGGCGCTGCGCAGAGAGGGGGAGAACTTTCCCCCTCTTGTTTTCCCGCTCTAAAACAAGGTGCCCTTTAAGGTGCGTTCAGGCAGCTACCTTGGAAACCTGGAGAGCGAGAGGGGTCGGTGTGCACTGACCCCTCTCGCTCTCCAGGCTTCAGGTTCCTTTCGACCTGCTCTTTGGGGCTGGCGGGGGGGAGCCCACCACCAGCCCCAAAGAGCAGGTCAGGGAGCAGCGGAAAGGCGCAGCGGAGAGGCTCCTGCCATAGCTGCGCGTCACCTCTCCAGCCGGGAGAGGGTCGCGGGGCTATGGCATCTTCGCTCCATAGGACGCACACACATTTCCCCTTCATTTTTGAAGGGAAAAAAGTGTGTCCTATAGAGTGAAAAATACGGTAATTCAACTTGTTTTAAATGCATTTTTGAATGAACTGAATTACATCGGGCTATTGCCTTCCTAAGGGACACAGGTGGCACTGTGGGTTAAACCAGAGCCTAGGACTTCCTGATCAGAAGGTCAGCGGTTCGAATCCCCATGACGGGGTGAGCTCCTGCTGTTCGGTCCCTGCTCCTGCCCACCTAGCAGTTTGAAAGCACGTCAAGGTGCAAGTAGATAAATAGGTACCGCTCCGGCGGGAAGGTAAACAGCGTTTCCATGCGCTGCTCTGGTTCGCCAGAAGCGGCTTAGTCATGCTGGCCACATGACCCGGAAGCTGTACGCCGGCTCCCTCGGCCAATAAAGCGAGATGAGCGCCGCAACCCCAGAGTTGGCCACGACTGGACCTAATGGTCAGGGGTCCCTTTACCTTTACCTATTTCCTTCCTAAGTGGGTCGTGCAAACTGTTATTATGAATAACGCTTTTTATAGGATAGGGGGCACTGCGGATGAGTTTATCGAACCAAGGGGGACGGTGGCCCCCTAAAACCTGGGAACCCCTGGTCTCAAGCGTTACAAGCAGCCAGCAGAGCTTAGCTGCGCAGGAAGGACGCACAGCAAGTGCTCCTTTCCCGTTTCTCTGAACCTGCCTCGCGAGTCAGCCCGCTTCCCTGCCCACTCTCTGCCACCCCCAGACCTGCTGACGGAGGAGCCGAGGGCCGGCCTGAAGCCCATCCATCGGTCCGAAGGGGGCCGGCTGCTGACGCAGGCCATCTGGCTGAACAACAACACCCTCGGGGAGCTGACCCAATTCACGGAGACGATGGGCAAGCTCCTGGAGTACCCAGAGGACATCTACTGGATCGACCTCTCCTTCAATGACCTGCCCATCATCGACCCGGTAGCGTAGTCCGTTCCCCGGAGCTCCTTTAAACAGATTTCACTGTTGCTCCGCAAAGCAGATTAACGCACCGGCAACACCGTCCTTGCCGCCATCAGATAAGTTCATTGGTGGGGGGGCCATTAAGATGCTAACTGGGGCACAGCTGCCTCGGTTGAGTGCTGGAGCTATTATTTATTTTGTTTATTTGATTACCCGCCCTTCACTCCGAGCTCCCAGGGCAGGTTACGGCATTAAAACACAACATCAGAACCCATTTAAAACAGCTTGAAATCCCAACAATAAGGTGGGTGCTAGTAATAGACACGTCAAAAGGCAGGATGAAGAGCTGCAGTGAAGGCGCCAGACAGATCTTTGGGGGGGGGGGGGAGTCCCACAGCTTAGGGGCTGCCACAGAGAAGGCCCTGTCTCCCTGGGCCTCTGGGGGTGGAAGAACAAACAAAAAGGCCCCCCTTTTCCAATCGCAGCACCCGAGAGGATCTGTAGGGAAAGAGGCAACCTTTCAGATATCTGGGGTCTATGTCATTTAAATACCAAATTGTGCACCTTGAATGGGGCCCGTTTTTGATAAAAATTATATTAATACAACAAACCAACCAGGGAAAAGGTATGTGATCTAAATAGAGCCCCGGGCAGCAATCTGTGTTTTGAACCAATGAACGTCGCCTTCAAGGGCAGCCCCACGGAGAGCGTGTTGCAGTAGTCCAGCCTGGAAGTTGCTAATGGGGGGCTGGATTTGGAAACCGGTAGGGATCTCTGCCAAGCGCAGCACCCGGCGGATTGCAGCCTGCCCGGCTGCTGTTGCCTTTCTGAGCCGGCCTCTCTGCCCAGGTGCTGACGTCCTTCTACAACCTGCGCCACCTCAACCTTCACGGGAACGCCATCCAGCAGCTTTCAGAGGTGGACAAGCTGGCGGTGCTCCCACACCTGCGCAACCTGACGCTGCACGGAAACCCCGTCGAGGAGGAGAAGGGCTACAGGTAAACACTTGCCCTCCAAAAAGAAAACCCCCCAACCCTCGGGGAACAGGAGTGTGGGACACACAGGACAGGGGAGCGGCAGGGGCTGGAGTTTTAACTGTGCTCCGCGTGAGGGAGGAGGGAGCCAGGCAGGCAGGCTGGCTGTCCTCCAAACGCTGACCCCGGCACTGTACTTTGCACGTTGCGCAGGAGCTACGTCCTGTCCACTCTGCCCCACTTGAAGTCCTTCGATTTCAGCGGCGTCACGAAGCTCGACCGCACCACCGCGGCCGTCTGGAGGCGCATGAACATCAGGCCCAAGAAAGTCCGGAAGAGAAGGGACGACTACTGATGGCCCCACTGCTCTGGCAGCAGGGAGAGGAGGCCCCTGCAACCCCCAGCCTCAATTGGGAATAAAGAGTTAGAGCACCTTGGCATGGCAGAGCATGGATGGGGGAAGGGAGAGGGCCGGGGGGGGTGTGTGTGCGGGGCTGGGAGCCTTTTCCTGCAGTTGTGCCCAACGGCCTCAGCCTCCCCGCTTTCCGGGATACAGTGGTGCCTCGCAAGACGAAATTAATCCATTCCGCGAGTATCTTCGTCTAGTGGTTTTTTCGTCTTGCAAAGCAACCCTATTAGCGGATTAGCGCTATTAGCGGTTTAGCGGCTATTAAAGGCTTAGCGGCTTAGCAGATTAGCTGCTAAAAGGCTATTAAAGGCTTAGCGGCTTAGAAAAAGGGGGGGAAAGCGGAAAAAAAATCTCAGGACTCGCAAGACATTTTCGTCTTGCGAAGCAAGCCCATAGGGAAATTCGTCCTGCGAAGCGCATTAAAAACGGAAAACCCTTTCGTCTAGCGGGTTTTCCATCTTGCGAGGCATTCGTCTTGCGGGGCACCACTGTACAGTGGTACCTCGGGTTACACGCGCTTCAGGTTACAGACTCTGCTAACCCAGAAATAGTGCTTCAGGTTAAGAACTTTGCTTCAGGATAAGAACAGAAATCGTGCTCCAGTGGCGAGGCAGCAGCAGGAGGCCCCATTAGCTAAAGTGGTGCTTCAGGTTAAGTACAGTTTCAGGTTAAGTACAAACCTCCGGAACGAATTAAGTACTTAACCCGAGGTACCACTGTACGTCGGCCTGGGGAACCTGTGGTTCATCGGATCCTGGAACTAGAAGGATCCTCTAGCCCAATCCCATGCAGTGCAGAAATCGCAGGTAAGGAATCCCTGGCAGATGCCCCACCACCACCACAACCTGCAATTAAAACCCTCCAAGTTAGGAGAGTCCATCACTTCCCAAAAGAGTCCGTTCCACTGCCAGGCGGCTCTTAGTGCCAGAAAGTTCTTCCTGACGTTTAGTCGGAAACTCCTTTTCTTGCCGTTCGAAGCCGTTGGTTTCTGGAGCAGCGGAAAACAAGCCATGTATGATAGGGCACCTTGCAGCGCTCCAGGTGATCAGAGAATTGTAGCGCCGGGAGAGTCATCCAGCCCCACCTTCTGCAAACCGAAGGTGCGCAAGGCACCTTCGTTTTTCCTTTTTGTTTCAGATGGCCGGAGCCAGCCAGCCAGCCTGCCTTTCCTGACCTGCAGATGTGCTGGACTCTCCATTCCCATCAGCCCCTGCATGGTGGCAGCCATCTTGGAGGGCAGGGGAAGGCTGCCCTCGCCAAAGGGAAGCCACCGCAAACCCAACAAGGATTCTGGCACGGTGTAACAGATGCACATAGGATGCAGCCACTGGATTTAAGGCAGCTGCCCTCCAAATTCTCCTAACAATGGGGTGAGGCGGCCAGGGGACGACAGGGAATGACACCTCCCAGACCCTTTCCTTGTGCCAGCCTTGAGTCCCTTCTCCTCCTTCCCTCCCTTCCCCATGGAAGTGCAGCCCTCACACGCTGGGAGTTTGGTTCCCCCCATCCCTGGCTCAGTGGCAGAGCACCCGCAGGGAGTCCTGGGTTCAGATCCCGACATCTCAAACTCCTAAGTGGCAGGAAAGACCTCTGCACCAGAGAGCGCCTCCTGGTCCTTACGGAGCCTGAGGGAGAGTCACCTGACCTGCTACAAGACCCGTTTCCGTTCAGTGACGTTTGTGCGGGGGAATCGCTTTTTGCAGGGTGGCGCCCCCACTGCTGTGTATCTTCGTTGGCGTTTGCCGGTTTCTTTTTCAATAAAAATGCTTGTCCAGGTGGCACCAGGTGTATCAGCTCTCTGGTTCTGCTGTTTACTTAGAGTACCCAGATCCCGGTACCTCCTCCCTGCCTTATTCCTGAGCTTGGAGGGCCCAGATTCCCCAACCCCACCCCACACGGCAGCCCCCGTTTCCTCTCGCTCCCTTAACATAGGATACTAGGAAAAGGCTGCTGGATCAGGCCGGTGGCCCATCTAGTCCAGCTTCCTCACTCCACCCCCCCCTTTTCCCAATAAATCTTTATTAATTTGAAATAAAAAATATCAAAATGCCGCATTACCCCAATTTCTTCCTCCAACAACTGCTCCTTTTCGGAGAGCCCCCATCTCGGGAGGCAGAAAAAACTGGAAGCTCAGCGTCCTCTTCTCACAAGGGGCCAACCAGGTGCTCCAGTGGGATATACAGTAGCAGGATCCGAGCACAAGAGCAACTCTTCCCTCCTAAAGTTTCCAACTGGGGAGGCAGAGCACAGCCATCCTGGCTAATAGCCACCTCCTCATCCATAAATTTCTCTAATATTTTAAGGTAAAGGTAAAGAAGAGGAGTTTGGATTTGATATCCCGCTTTATCACTACCCGAAGGAGTCTCAAAGCGGCTAACATTCTCCTTTCCCTTCCTCCCCCACAACAAACACTCTGTGAGGTGAGTGAGGCTGAGAGACTTCAGAGAAGTGTGACTAGCCCAAGGTCACCCAGCAGCTGCATGGGGAGGAGCGGAGACGTAAACCCGGTTCCCCAGATTACGAGACAACCGCTCTTAACCACTACACCACACCGAGCATTAGGTGCAGTCGTGGCCGACTCTGGGGTTGTGGCGCTCATCTCGCTTTATTGGCCGAGGGAGCCGACGTGCGGCTTCTGGGTCATGTGGCCAGCATGAATAAGCCGCTTCTGGCGAACCAGAGCAGCGCACGGAAACGCCGTTTAGCTTCCCGCCAGAGTCGTACCTATTTATCTACTTGCACTTTGACATGCTTTCGAACTGCTAGGTTGGCTGGAGCAGGGACCGAGAGCCAGTGTGGTGTAGTGGTTAGGAGCGGTAGTCTCGTAATCTGGGGAACCGGGTTTGCGTCTCCGCTCCTCCACATGCAGCTACTGGGTGACCTTGGGCCAGTCACACTTCTCTGAAGTCTCTCAGCCCCACTCACCTCACAGTGTTTGTTGGGGGGGGGGAGGGAGAGGAGATTGTCAGCCGCTTTGAGATTCCTTTGGGTAGTGAAAGGCGGGATATCAAATCCAAACTCCTCTTCTTCTTCTTCAACGGGAGCTCATCCTGTTGCAGGGATTCGAACCGCCAACCTTCTGATCGGCAAGTCCTAGGCTCTGTGGTTTAACCCACAGCACCACCCTGTCCCTCTCTAGCCTTTTAAAGCCATCCAAATTTGTAGCTGTCATTACCTCCTTTAGACGCCCCGTAGCTTAAGTACACACTGTGTGAAAGCCTTTCTTTTGTCTGTCCTGAATCCCCCAAGGCTCTGCTTCATCGGATACTAGAGAATTCTGGTGTTCCTCCCTCCCTCCCTCCCTTTCTCTGTGCCGTGCATCACTTTATAAGGTGTTTTTATCAAGTCCCCTCTTCCTCGCCTTCCCTGTTAACGTAAAAGCCCCCCTGATGCTGCAAAGTTTCTTCACGGGGGGAGGGGGTGTTGCTCCATCCCCTGGATCGACCGAGTTGCACGACAAAACAACCAGGAGCCTTTTGCGTGGATGATGAACGTACTTATATTTTATCTACTTTAGCAAAAAAAAAGGAAACCAAAATATTAAAACGAAACGACAGTTGAGCCACTTAAAAAGAGGGTGGTGATGGGTGAGACACCAAAAAAAGAGGAGCTGCAGGATGTGTCCCGCTCCTCCCACCCCTCCCCCTGCAAGCTGCTCTTTGGCTTCTTCCCTCCCCTCCTTCCTATTAGGAAGAAGAAGACAACCCAACGCACCCTTCGTTGGTTCCCCCCCAAATCCTAAAAAGAAGGCCCAGCATTCTGCGGGCAGCAACGGGAAAGTAATGCAGGTTGAACCCCAAGTGGGAAGGGGCAGGCAGCAGCTGCAACGCATCTCAGCCCCCTAACCCCGGAGGCAAGAGTTTCAGAGCCTTATTAGGGGAAAAAAAGGTAAATAATGAAAGCGAGCACAGCTGCCCCCCCCCCCGCCATCAGTGGGCCTCAGGATCCCGTCCCCTCGATAACCAATAGTGCGGTGCTCACCTCTTTAGGAGTTGGGCTTAGCATGCAGTGTTCAGGGCCTGCCCCCTCCTGAAACCAATTCATGTACGGGCTGGCACCAGTATGCCCCCCCCCCCACAAACACACACGGGAAGGGGAAGAAACGTGGGTCCGACCAGCCCCGGGGAGCTGGCAGCTGGTGGAGGCGACTGTCTCTGGGGCGCAAGTGGCAGGAAGTTCAGTGTATCGCTGATCCGTACAAGTCCCACCGCAGTGAAAAGCCGACCGTGGCGAAGGAGAGGAAAGGAAAAGTGGGAGGTTGTTAAAAAACAAGAAGTTGCAGACGTCTGCGGGATCGGCATCAGGGGATCCCAAACTGTACAACCAGTTCTTCTTTCGCATCCACTCGGATCTGGGAGAGAGCACTGAAGGCGTACGCAGCTATCCGGGAGACCTGGGGGGAAACGGGGAGAAGGGAGGGGTGAGCCATATACAGCGCAGTCCAGGAGAAGATTCACGTCACCCAAAAACCAGCATATTCTAGGGGGCAAGATTTGAACTCAGGGCTGGGGGGGGGGGGGAAGCCGTTTTCAGTTTTAGACAAGGCCCGTATGCAAACTCAAAAGCGCCAGTGATTCAGCTTTTGCCAAAATGGGGACCTCTAGATGTTTCGGAATCCGAACAACCATCAGCCCCAACCAGCACACAGAGGCCAAACCATCCCGTGGTCCCCTGCGTGGCGAAGGCTGAACTGGATATTGCTGGTGCGCGAGGCCACAGGTGAAGACGCAATGCCTCTGCTGCCATGAGCAGCCTGTTCGCTGCCCGAATGCAAAAATTCCGGGCAAAAGTTGACTGTTTCTTCAGAGCTGGGGATGCAACCGTCCTCCACCGCACCCTGCGGCAGCAGACTAGCTCTGGGCAGACCACACAAGCTCACGTTCCTGGCCGTTTTTGGCCCTGCGGAATTTGCCGCCCGAGGCAGCTGCTTCCCTCTGCCTCCTGGAAGGGCCGGCCTTGCCTGCCCCCAATGCCTTCTTTTTTTTAGGGAGGACAATGTCTCATCACACCGTGGTCATGCGACATTTACCCCACCCCTTGCGGTTTCCATGGGGCCGATTCCACCCACCCAAAGTGCTTTGTGAACACGCAGAGCGGCAGAAAGGTAAAACGGGGAGGTAGGGCCCAGGTTTTTCTGTTTTTGTTCATATTTTTCTTACACATTTTGTGCTGTTTATATTGTAATTTTACATTGTGATCTGCCCTGAGATCTATGGGTATAGGGCAGTATGCAAATGTAAAAAAATAAGTAAATACAAAAACTGTAAAGGTAAAGGGACCCCTGACAGTTAAGTCCAGTCACGAACGACTCTGGGGTTGCGGAGCTCATCTCACTTTACTAGCCAAGGGAGCCGACATTTGTCCACAGACAGCTTCCGGATCATGTGGCACGGAAACGCCGTTTATCATAGAATCATAGAATCATAGAGTTGGAAGAGACCACAAGGGCCATCGAGTCCAACCCCCTGCCAAGCAGGAAACACCATCAGAGCACTCCTGACATATGGTTGTCAAGCCTCTGCTTAAAGACCTCCAAAGAAGGAGACTCCACCACACTCCTTGGCAGCAAATTCCACTGTCAAACAGCTCTTACTGTCAGGAAGTTCTTCCTAATGTTTAGGTGGAATCTTCTTTCTTGTAGTTTGGATCCATTGCTCCGTGTCTGCTTCTCTGGAGCAGCAGAAAACAACCTTTCTCCCTCCTCAATGTGACATCCTTTTATATATTTGAACATGGCTATCATGTCACCCCTTAACCTCCTCTTCTCCAGGCTAAACATGCCCAGCTCCCTTAGCCGTTCCTCATAAGGCATCGTTTCCAGGCCTTTGACCATTTTGGTTGCCCTCCTCTGGACACGTTCCAGTTTGTCAGTGTCCTTCTTGAACTGTGGTGCCCAGAACTGGACACAGTACTCCAGGTGAGGTCTGACCAGAGCAGAATACAGTGGCACTATTACTTCCCTTGATCTAGATGCTATACTCCTATTGATGCAGCCCAGAATTGCATTGGCTTTTTTAGCTGCCGCGTCACACTGTTGGCTCATGTCAAGTTTGTGGTCAACCAAGACTCCTAGATCCTTTTCACATGTACTGCTCTCAAGCCAGGTGTCACCCATCTTGTATTTGTGTCTCTCATTTTTTTTGCCCAAGTGCAATACTTTACATTTCTCCCTGTTAAAATTCATCTTGTTTGTTTTGGCCCAGTTCTCTAATCTGTCAAGGTCGTTTTGAAGTGTGATCCTGTCCTCTGGGGTGTTAGCCACCCCTCCCAGTTTGGTGTCATCTGCAAATTTGATCAGGATGCCCTTGAGTCCATCATCCAAGTCGTTGATAAAGATGTTGAATAAGACCGGGCCCAAGACAGAACCCTGTGGCACCCCACTAGTCACTCTTCTCCAGGATGAAGAGGAACCATTGATGAGCACCCTTTGGGTTCGGTCAGTCAACCAGTTACAAATCCACTGAGTGGTAGCATAGTCAAGTTTACCTTCCTGCCGGAGCAGTACCTATTTATCTACTTGCACTTTGATGTGCTTTTGAACTGCAAGGTTGGCAGGAGCAGGGACTGAGCAACGGGAGCTCACCCCGTTGCAGGGATTCGAACCGCCGACCTTCTGATCGGCAAGTCCTAGGCTCTGTGGTTTAACCCACAGCGCCACCCGCGTCCCACAAAAACTGTAGGGACTGCTTAATCAGAAAACTTTCTGAAGCAGCGTACATAATCGGGCAGGACACGTCGATCTGGGGCGAGAAAGTGGACCCGGGTCCATCTGCAGATTCATCCAGCCCAGTGGTCCTCCTGGGCACATCCAGCGTCCCACAAAAGCAGGGAAAGGCAGCCAGAAGCGTCTCCCATGGCTGCTTCTCAACAACCGGTCCTGAGAGGCACCATGGCAGCAGCTGCTGATAACCACAGAGTGACTCTGGCCAGCTCCCTTTTTAAAAAGAGGATCTAATCTATTGATTAGATACTGAAGGGTGGCCTGCCCCAGCGCTGCAGCTGAGCATTGATGGTGTGCATGGCCAGCTCACTCTGCCAGCTTCCAGAGCCAAAGCAGGGCTGGAATTCAGAGTCCCCCACCCCACAACAACCCTGTGAGGGAGGTTCAGCTGATGACCCAAAGGTTGCCCATGGAGGGTGCTTCGTGCCTGAGCAGGGATTTGAACCCTAGTCTTCCAAGTCCGACCTAGCCTGACACTCTACCCACTATGCCACGCGAGCTCTCTTTCGGGACGACACAGTCGCGGTCCAACCCCACCACCTGCAGGGCCACAGGTGTTCTCCAGCCGTGCTTCAGGGGGACGGCGTCAGTGGGCGTCAGAGCCTCGTGGCGCCGGGGGGAGCGTACCCACCTGCTGCAAGTCTGCGAAGGGAACGGGGTCGCTGGCAAGCACTTGATGGGGCTGCGTGGTGAGTGATGGGAGCGTCGAGAGCTTCTTCCAGTGCATCAGGTTGCTGCTCAACATGGCCAGCCTGGTGCTGGAAGGAAAGGAAGGAGAAGCAAAGGGAGTGTGTGTGAGAGAGCGAGAGAGACCGGCCAGCAGGGAGCAAAAAGAAGGAAGTGGGCATCTAGGCTTTGCTCTAAGGTGTGGGACGACAACAGGGTCTGTGGACCACCTGTGGTTCAGGCCATTTGATGTTTGTAAAAATACAGCCCTACAGCATCTAGTACAGCGTATTGCAATTGTTATAAAAGGCAAAAATAAAGAAAAGATCACCAAGATGCTCAGAATTTTTCAGTGGTCCAGGGTGGGGAGTTTGGGAACTGCTGCCCTAAGGCCGATCTGGGCATAGCTGCCAACGTTTCCCTGTTTTTAAGGGAAATTCCCTTATTCCAAATAGGATTCCTTGCAAGAAAAGGGAAAAGTTGACAGCTATGGATCTGGGTGTTTTCCAGCAGACACTTCTGGCTCCTAAAAGAACAGCAAAATATTCCCTCGCCACCCCACCCCACCTCCCACTAAATTATCCGCCTCAAACAAATAAATGGTGGGCTAACCAGGAGTGGATCAGTTCAGAGACTCAAAGCAAATCCAGAGACTCTGATCTGCCCACCCCGGCTCTAAAGGGAGAACATTATTTCCACTTCTAGGTGAAGCAGGGCCAGGCCTGTGAAGCATCTCGGTCCCAGACCAGTATGGAGTCCCACAGCAGAGCAATTCTCAGTTGCCTGGTACCCAATTTGTGTGTTTAGCAGCCCACCTCTTAAGTTTAGGGTCCCGAAAATTGGCAGGGCAAAGAAGCAGGTGGGGAGAAGATGGGGGGGACCTACCTGTACTGCCTGGCTCTATCCATGTACTCGTGCTGCTCCATGCCTTGCTGATCTGCGGCCGAAACGTCAATGATGTTGCTGCAAGAAAGCAAGGGCAGAGATCAGAGACCCCGACCCACCTGCTTCAGGTTCTCAGAGGGGAAGTGGATGCGCTGGACTCTGCAGCTGGTCTGGTGGTTTTTTTTAATAGCTCATTTAACGATCGTCTCGTGGGTGGCAAATCCCACCCAAACGCCAATTCATCCGACACTGGTTTCGGTTATAAAAGTTTTTGACCCGCTGTTTATACGTCTGACCTTGGAATACTGCCGTATTGCCTCTTTTGTAAATTTCTCTCTCTGTCTCTCTAATCTCCTTATCTTATACCTGACCATGCACAATTGTTTTTTCTCTCTCTTTTCCTTTGAATTGTTTTTTAAAGACCTTTTAACTTGTTTTATTGTTGATGTGCTTCCCACCCTTGAGAGGAAGGGCGGTGTCAGATGCTGTTGGTGGTTGTTCGTGAGTAACCAGTCAGGACTCCAACCTGTCTTGTACAGGTCTTATTTTGCAAAACTATTTACAGTGCAGATCTACAAAGTTCATCTCCGTCTTAGTCACTTGCCGATTCCAGGAGTGGCCCCTTCTGGTCCCCCCCACCAAACATAAGAACTTAAACACCCCAATTCTCCGCCTCCCCCCCTTACGTTCCACCCTTCTGTGCAAGCTGGGCAACGGAAGCGGCACGGATGCCTCCTAGCCAGCCGGGCTAGGTTATGCGCTTGGGCTCTCAGTAGCATCCTGGAGCCCTCCCCTCGCTTGGCTCCCCCCTCCCCCCTCTGCTCCACTGGAGGCGTGGCTTTCCCCACCGCTCAATGAGGCACCGCTCCTCCGAAGCACCGGAGGCGCTCTGTATCCCCCTGGCTCCCTCCCCTGTTCCGATGGCAGCCCCCTGACAGGTGGGATATAAATTTAATAAAAGTAAATGTCCTGCACATACCCACCCCCTCAGCAGCCGATGGAGACCTGAGAATGGACCCTCCACCAGCGTGCCAAGCACGGGTAGGCAGCTTCTGCACTGTACTTTTTACTCTGATTTTTTGGGTGTTGCAAACTTTAGCTGTCGCTGGCCCAGAATCTTAATTGCCCAGCCTTAGGAAGACCCGCTCCCTGAAGGAGAAATTAACCCAAACTATCTGAGGGGTCACAGGGTCCCCCCTTCCTTGGAGGTTTCCCTTAGAATGTGTGAGACCAGCATAGCTGGTGCCCTGCTGGAAGACCACAGGCAGGCCAGGAGGGGCACAGCCCTTTCCCCACTGCTTGCCTCCCAATCCTTGGTCCTCTGAGCACGCAAGGTCCTTCCCACCCTCAGAGTTCTGCAAAAAGTGGTTCAGGAGGCTCCTCCGCCAGAGATATGCGAAGCCGGCTCTTGCAAAACTGGAGCTGCCCAGACGTTTTGAACTACAACTCCCAGCATCCCCAGCACCACGTAGGAACCTGGGGCTGATGGGAACTGTAGACAAAAACGTCACCTGGATGGGAAAGGCTGCTTTTGGTACAGCGCAGCCTGTTTTGGTCCTAGTCGTTCTGTTACCGGATTGCAGGGGGGTTGGCCAATTCTATGTTTTTATGAATCCCGTTTGACTTTTCACCTCCTCGTTAAAGAAAAATGCACTCAACTCACATGGCTGTCTTGGCGAGGATCGATGACAGCAGAGCCTGCTCGTCCGTCCGGGCTGAAGGCAGGTTGTGGCAGTTGTGCTCGGCTCCATTTAAGGGCTTGGGTGGGCTGGAGGGAGTGGGCAGCAGGGGCTTAGACTCATCGCCCTAAGGTGGGGAAAGCAAGGAGGAAAAGAAAGACAGCGGTCAGAATTTGCAGAGGACCCAGCAGCCACTGGCAGGCAAGGGAAGGGTCCCCAATCCGGTGTTCACTTGCTGCAGATTGCATGCACACAGGAGTTAGAACGGCTCAATGTTCAGCCCTGGTTCAGACATTTCGGGCGGGGGACGACGACAAATGCACACTGGAAGAGGGTATGCACCCCTCCTCTCAGCACACCGAGAGCCCGCTGCTGGAGCCAGACCACGTTGCAAACTGCCTAGCACATCATCTTGCCTGACAAAGCCCCCAACAGGCCTCTGTCCCCCTACCTCCAGCTGATCTATAGGAGCTGCTAGTTGAGAGAGCCAGGCAGCCCGGCAGCTCCTCTGAACACAGAATGTGCTTCTGACTTCCATGCCCAGGTCTTCCCCTCTCCCTTCGCCGAATTCAGTGCTCCTTCCCCAGGAGCAGAGGCCACTTGTAAGAGGGGTGGCGGTGGGCAGATGAGAAATGAGTCAGGGACATGCGCAAGTAGCTAAGTGTGAAGCAGTAAAAATGAAAGTGCAACCGTGTGAGCAGAATGCTCCGCAAGTCTTGGGATCTTTGCGTAATCATTGTGCAAGTCAATTGCATGTCTGTGCAACTCAGACTTGAGGCAAGCGCTGAAGGCACTTCAGGGCTGGCAACCTCTTCCCAATCCCATTGGGTTCCAACAACTGCACTAACACTTAACTGTACAGAATAGGAACCTGAATGTGGAAGCAAATCCAAAGTGGGGTGTGGTGGAAATAGTAACTGGGATCTGTAAGTCCTTGGCGAGACCTCGAAGTGCTTGCCAGTCAACTAATAAGAGTTCACTGGTTCCAGGCCCTTCTTCCCAGTTCTAAATATTAAGATTATACCAGCAAGAAAGGGTCTGTAAAAAAATGATTTAAATCAAGAACTGTGTGGAAATAAATTAGTAATCAAAGACATGGCTTGTGGGAACATCGGGAAAGGAATGGAAGCTCTTTGTGACGCAGTTAAAAAGAGATTTGTTACGGCAGGCCTGGCCACAGGACGATCGAGGGGGAGGAGGACCATGGTTTGTTATTATATCGGACTGTGAGTTTGACCTGGCAGGGCCCCCTGAGAAAAATAAGGAGACTGGCAGGCCTGTGGAAATTAACGGACAGACTTTGGGAATGTTTTGTACGGAGGTACGGAAATGGTGTCTGTCTATTTTGATATGGCTCTTGGAGGAGTGTAAAATCCACACAGGATATAACAACGTTTGTTTTCAACCCACTTGTGGAGACTACCAGAGATCACAAAGAAAGGAATATATGATAACAACAAGAAGATGAGGAAAATAACAAAAGAGAAGATTGAACAGAACTGTGAATACTATTTTGACAGAACTGTGTACATCAAAGCAGCAGCAAGAGAGATGTTTGGATCCCTTTCTGAGCTCGAAGTATGGGTACCCCCAACAAAATTTTTAAAATTTGGCTGTGTAATTTGGAATTAATGTGATTTGGAATTAATGTGATTTGGAATTAATGTGATTTGATTGGTCTGTTAATAAAAATTATTTGGGGGGGGGAATGATTTAAATCAAGTCTTACTGACTAGTGATTTAAATCGTGATTTAAATTAAATCCACCTTGGCTGCAGATCCCCTCCCTTGCCTGCACTGGCTCAGCTGGAAAAGCGACAGAATTCTGTGCTGAGGAGCAACTGGCGGCTGGTTTCCTGAGCTTCTCCCTGCTGGTGTTCCTCCGGACACCCCTTGCCCACCCACCCCAAAGAGTTTTTAACTGCATAGTTCCATGTAAATGCCTACAGTGAATGCACAGCGAATGCAGCTTCCACCCATTGCAGTGCTGAAAAACAATGCGTTGGACAACAAATAGCTAATCTGTTTTTCGTTGTTCTGGAGCAAGAGTCCATGTGATCATGAAGGATTCTGGCAATACTATGACTTTACTGAATTGTATTGTTTTGTTTTCATTTGAATTTGTTGTTGTTGTTTGCCTTATATGCTACTGTGTTTGGCATTAAAATGACAGCAATGTGTGTTGTTTTTTAATGCCACTGCAATCATTGTGAGCCACTTTGAGCTCGACATCTGTTGCTGGAAAAGCAGGATACAAATATTAAATCAACTCAGCTCAGCATAACGAGTTCCTCCTGCTCACAAGTAGCCCAACAAGCACAGGTCACCTTTGGCCCTGACTGGGTAGCAACCCTTCATGAGGGGACCACATTTCTGAGTATCCTTCTGGAAAAGGAGGCTGACGTACCATGACACCTTTTCTCCAACCTGGTGTCCCCTCCTCCTTGGCTTTCAACCCCCTGGGCAGGTCCCAAATCACTCCAAAGGGCCACTCAGCTTCCACGCCTGGCTTCCAGCAAGTACTCGCCTCTCATTCATACAGCCAGACAGACCCACCGGGCCTCTCTCAGAGCACAAACTCTGGCAAGGCAGTTCCCTGCAGCTCCTGAAACCCGACCCCTCCAAGGTGCTGCTCCCACTACCACTGCTGTCCTCATAATTGGAAACAGACCAAGACCTTGTTCCCTCCTGATCACAGCCAACTTCAGCTGCCTGGCTTGCTACCCACAACAGTGTGAGGAAGAGCAACCAATCTTTGTCCCCAGCCCCAGAAAAGGAAGTCCCATCTCTCTGGGCAAACTCCTTGGGGGCACCTGGGCCCAGGGCTTTTATTTCAGACGGAACTCACCACAACTCAGTTCCGGCCCTTCTCAGGTGGGTGCTGTTGCCATTATCAGAGGAGGGAGGCGTTCATGGTGAGTTAAAAGGTAAAGGGACCCCTGACCGTGTTAAGTCCAGTCGCAAACGACTCTGGGGTTGCGGCGCTCATCTCGCTTTACTGGCCAAGGGAGCCGGTGTTTGTCCGCAGACAGCTTCCGGGTCATGTGGCCAGCAGGACTAAACCGCTTCTGGCGAACCAGAGCAGCGCACGGAAACGCCGTTTATCTTCCCACCGGAGCGGTACCTATTTATCTACTTGCACTTTGACGTGCTTTCGAACTGCTAGGTGGGCAGAAGCAGGGACAGAGCAACGGGAGCTCACCCCGTCGCAGGGATTCGAACCACCAGCCTTCTGATCGGCAAGCCCTAGGCTCTGTGGTTTAGACCACAGTGCCTTGGTGAGTTATGGTGCTTCTTTTTCTAGAAAAATAGCACTGCCGTGGCCCAACCTCATATGGGCACTGTATGGGCATGGGGAGCCCGAGTGGTCCGGCACAAGCTTACTCAATCCTCAGTCACATCTCTGCATTTGATAGGAAGCAGAGGGAAAGACAGATCTGTGCATATCTGGGATACAGAGCCTGAGCACGTAGATAGACAAACCTAATACTGAGGGCATGATCCCCCTTCTCCCCTCCTCTTGCCTGACAACAGAGCCCACTTGGCTGCACCAACCATGCAATGGTATCCGAGCAAGACTACAGAAGGAAAACAATTTCCCCCCTCTAGCTGATGCTTGCAGAGTTCCCACTCCAGGCCTCAGAGACATCCACGCCTGTTGTGCAATGGGCAAATGCTCTTCCTGCCTGCGAAGGGGATTCCACCAGAGCCTCTTGAGTCACCTTCCCTCTCTGTTCCCATGGCAACGCCTGACAAGAGCTCCCTCAAAAGTCTTAACTGCTCCCCAGTGCCCATGAAGCCTATATGGGACTCAGCCATGTCAAAGTGGGAAAGGAGTCCCATGAAGTACAACCACCAGGGCAGACGGCTGTGCTAGTCCTAAACAAAATCAAGGCAGCCTTGCAGGACCCACGCCAAGTGTGACTTCCAGGAGTGCCCTGCAACAGTCGAACAAAATCTTGAAGTGCAACAGGACCCTCCCCAGCGCCAAGTTCCTTCGTGATTTAAGAGGCGCCTTGTGAGCCCCAGACAGGCTGGAAAGGCAAAAGTAAAAGGAAGCTACACAGAATCTACACAAGAGAACTTTCTGTTCTTTCTTTCAGAGTTTGAACCAAAGAGGGCTGGAGAACATATGAGGAATATCTGTTTCGAGAAGTTCTGCTTTCTTTCTCGGCCGCAAGGCTAAGAAGTGAAACCACAGGATAACTTTTTGTCTTGCCAGAAGGGATGAAGGATGGACAAAGCGATACATTTTCACTTCAGTTATTTTAATGCAAAAACATGCATAATTCCCAGCATCAAGAGGGTTCCCTGCTGTTCTCCCTGACTTCATGCCTCCCGAAAGGAACCATGCTGGTGCCCACACCTGAAAATGGTATCTAAGGAGCTATTTTGTCACCTGTCATTTCACCAGAGGATGATGCCTTGTATCAAGGCCCTTGTTCGTGTGCCTCCTCCTCGAGAGATCTGGAAGGTGGTAACACGAGAACGGGGCCTTCTTTGCAGTGGCTCCCCATCTGTGCAATGCTCTCCCCAGGGAAGTTCGCCTGGTGCCTTTAAGCACCAGGCAAAAGCATTCCTTTTTAACCAGGCCTTTGGTTGATTTGATTGGCATCCTATGCCCTTTTAAAATGTTGGGGGTTGGCAGGGTTAATGGGTTGTTGTTTGTATTCTGATTATGTATTTTGTGGCTTTATATTATGATTTTATTCTGTGAATTGTCCTGAGACATATATAAATAATAATAATAATAATAATAATAATAATAATAATAATGTCAGACCAGTGGCCAAAGTAAAAAGTCACCTCAGGAGAAACGAACATGGGTGGCTGAAGGGGCCCCTTCTCCCTTTCAGGCTATGCATGCTCCACCCATAACACACAAACGCAGAGAGCATTAAACACAAAGGCCCAATGGAAACTGATGTGCCAGTGTGCCAGAGGTAAACACAATGATTCCAGGAAAGGGCTGACATGATCCACTCTTCCCTTCACTGTGATAAGATCGGCAGAGAAAGTAAACAAAGAGAAGAAGTATCCCACTTCTGACTATTGTTGTACTGTGGGTGCAACCTTGAAGGCAGCATAAAGGTATTTTAAATGAAAAAATAAACAATGTTGTTTGGAGGCTAGCAATGCTAGTTGGTTGAAAGGCTAGTACAAATGCTTGGATAATCACAATCTCTCTCTCTCACACACACACACACAGTATTCCCCCACCCTTTGACGGCTCCGGTGACAGTTTCACAGGTGCCCTTCAAGATGTCAGCGATAGAGGCCACCAAGAATAGCAACAGGAGAGATAGAAAGTGAGCAGGCTGACAGCCCAGAACAGCTGATCTGGCTGGGCTTGCCAAGTAACAGAGATCTGTGAGTTCAGGCCAAGGCGTTTCTGCACTCCCCCCCCCCCCAACTGCCCAAATACACACAACCTGGCCAAGGCATGAGCAACGAAGATGCAACCTCAGATCTGAAGGGAAGAGGATATTTCTGAAGACCTCTCTATCTTGGTCATGTGAGAAGCAAGTTCTGTGCAGAATCTACTACAAATAGAAAGAGGATTCTCTCCTATGCTTCAAAAACAAACCAAGCCTAGGTGCCTAGCAATACATGAGCTGTTTTATACTATACTAGTAATTACTGATTATGGTTATTATTCTAGCCTTATACAATGTGCTATATGCCAGCCACTAAGAAGGGCACCTGCAAAGAGCCTCCAGGCAACCAGAGTTTTGTTTCATTCAGGCTGCACAGCGCAGGGTGAACTGACATTCAGGTAAAACACATCAGAGTAATTTCCAACGCCGCTCCATGGCCAGGGCTTCTCCTCAAAACTCTACCTTGGCTGCTTGGAATGCAAAATACAGTGGTACCTCAGGTTAAGTACTTAATTCATTCCGGAGGTCCATACTTAACCTGAAACTGTTCTTAACCTGAAGTACCACTTCAGCTAATGGGGCCTTCTGCCGCCGCTGCGCCACCAGAGCACAATTTCTGTTCTCATCCTGAAGCAAAGTTCTTAACCTGAAGCACTATTTCTGGGTTAGCAGAGTCTGTAACCTGAAGCATACGTAACCTGAGATACCACTGTATTTTCCTAGGCCTGCCTGGGCTCCCTTTCTCTGCCTTACTTACCAAGCCTGCCCATTTGAGAGCAGTGAGAATGTAACAGAGCTTGCATTTCATTACAGGGAAGTCCTATGACTTGAGTTTGGGAAGTTGTGCTTTAGGCAAAGGGGAAGGCTGAACACTGGGGCTCAAACTTCCTGACAGTAAGAGCTGTTCGACAGTGGAATTTGCTGCCAAGGAGTGTGGTGGAGTCTCCTTCTTTGGAGGTCTTTAAGCAGAGGCTTGACAACCATATGTCAGGAGTGCTCTGATGGTGTTTCCTGCTTGGCAGGGGGTTGGACTCGATGGCCCTTGTGGTCTCTTCCAACTCTATGATTCTATGATTCTATGGAAGAGGTACCCTGTTGCTTCACATGCTGCAGGAGCCAAAACACACCACACCAGAGTGGAAAGCTAGAAAGCAGCAAAACAGGCTCCCTTGGGCCACACCCATCTGGGCTGCAGGTTGCCTCACCTGCAATGTGGGAGCAGACCCAACTGGAGGCTTTGCCAGAAACCAAGAAAAGCAATGAGAACTGAACAGCAGTGGCGTGTTTTCCCCCCCAAGATAAATTTCTTAAACTCTGGAGCAACAGGTACTAGGGGCATATAGCACCACAGACCGTGCTATATGAGATCAGGAGACTGAAGAAGACAAGAGAGAGCCTTGCCTGCAAGTCGCACATCTCTTCTCCTTACTAAGGCATGACAATGTGAAGGAACAAACTTTCACAAATGACAATAAGAGAACGGGGCGCAGGAAAGAGCAACAGGCGGAGAAACCACAGTGACAAAGGAGGTGGAGGAAGACTCAGAGTGCGAAAGATGGAGGCCAGCAGGGCGATTCCTTCCCACGCCTCCCCAAGCCCGATTTCCTCGGCTTCCTTCTTGCTCCCCAGCAATGCATTTCTGGGCACATGCTCAGAGCCCAAAAGCGCCCTCTCCAGCCCCCCCCCCCCGCCCCGAGGCGCAGGCATGGCGGGGGTCTCCCCCAGGGGTGGCTACTTGAACACAATATTTGGGGGGGGCTAGGCCCCACCCCGCATAATTGGTCACATGCACACCATCTGAAGGGCCATGCCCGTCGCCAGGAGGAGGGCAAAGCTTGAATTGGGGGGCGCAAAGGGACCTCGGCCCCTGGGAGTTGGCTCCGAGGGTCTCCACGCGCACCAGGCCTGGGAGGGAAGCGCCTCCTCTTTTTCTTTTTAAACTTTTTTTTATTAAAACAAAACATATTATCCAGAAACATAACATCCTTATTTCCCCCTCCCCTTTTTCCTCCCTCCCCCCACCCACCCACCCACCCCGACTTCCCTCAGTTCCAGTCTTCGATTTCTCAAAGAATGCTTTTTTACGCAGTTGTACAGATCCTCAAACGATTTAGCTGATTATTATCAATTAAAAAGTTTGTGGCGGTTGATTCCGAGCCAGCCAAGGAGTCCAGTTCGCTCTGTTGCGTCTTCAAATACTTTGTAAAGGGCTCCCGTCCATCTTTGAAGTCACGGTTCTCCTCGTGCCGTAGCTTGTATGTCAGCGCCTCCTCGAACGGGTCAGGGGGACCCGCAGAGCCCCCTCGCCCGGCCCCAGGGACCACCCGCCCAGCCGAGCCTCAGGACCGCCCGCCCAGCCGAGAAGCAAGGCCTCCCCTCCCCTCTCACCTGGTCCGAGGCCTCGTTCTCGCTGCTGTAGCAACACCCCATGGCGGCGTCCGGAGAGCGGCCTGGCCTGGCGGGTCACATGCGGCGTCGGGCGAGGCCCTCCGGCGGCAGCGGCGGCTTCGGCGACCCCTGCCCGCCTGTCTCCGCCGCTCTCTCGTGCTTCTTCCCCTCCCTGCCCTTCTTCCGGCCACGTGACGCTCGCCCTACGGGGGGGGAGGTATTTTTTCACGTGACCGCGCGGCTACAACATCCGGGGCAGGCGAAGGCCGGGCGAGGGAGGAGGGAGGCGAGCTCACGTGATGCGGAACAGGAGGAATAGGGGGAGGAGCTTGGGGGGCGTTTGTTTTTTTGTTTTCCCTCCGGACGCGCCAACCAGCCGCGCGTGCGCAGTCGGAGAAAAGGCGTTTCCCAGGGAGAAATCGTACGGCGGCGAGTGCGCATGCTCGCTGAGGGCGGGCATAATAATAGGAATTAATGGCAAGACCCTAATTGTAATAATAATTAATAACAAGAATAATAATAGGAATAAACATTAATGTCAAGACCCTAATTGTAATTAATAATAATAATAATAAACATTAATGTCAAGGCCCTAACTGTAATAATTAATATTAATAATAATAATTTTTTTAAAAAAAACATTAATGTCAAGGCCTGAATAATGTCAAGGCCCTAATTGTAATAATAATAATAATTATAATAAACATTAATGTCAAGGCCTTAATCGTATTGATAATAAAAATAGGATTAAGCATTAATGTCAATGCCTTAATTGTAATAAGAATAAACATTAATGTCAAGGCCTTAATTGTTACTTAACAAGGAAAATAGACTTCTTATTCAGAGGAATAATATCATTCCCTTATTTGTCCCTTAGGAAAGAAGAGCAAATTCACTGTCAAGTAATTCCAGAGCCTCCACTTCTTCTTCCTGAGTCGCCACCCTCTGCACAGTCCCGCAGGACCATGCCCCAAGGAGCTTACAATTCAGGCTGTGGGAAGAATAAGAAATGGAAGTAAGGGCAGAGAGAGGAGGGGAAATGCTGGGCCTTAATAACCGTGGAGTGGGAAGGGACCCCAGGGGTCCTCTAGTCCACCCCATCCCCACAAGGCAGGAATCTCAGCTAAAGCACCCCTGACAGCAGGCCACCCCGCCTCTCCTTAAAAACCTCCACGGAAGGAGAGTCCACCGCCTCCTGAGGGAGACCACAGGAAGGAAGTGTATAAAGTCCATGATTCTTTGAGTGCCCTTAAAAAGTTATACAGTACACCCATCTCAACCTATTAGATGAAAAAATCTCCATTACTGTCACATTGAACAACACCCCTTTGGGGGGATAGAACTAAAACCGTCTGCTTTGGCTGATTCAGACGCAGAAATATCCGCTGCTATCTGGCTATGGCAGAATTCACATGACACCTTTGTTCTACGGAGGAATTTTGGTGGGGTAATAGATGATGAGCTTGCTATCTAGGGCTGTGACAGGTGTCGTCTCACCAGAGGCAACAGCACATATTCAAGGCAAATCTAAAAAAATGTAGTATAAACACTGACAATTGGGAAACACTTGTCTGCAAGGGCTTCAGTTGGAGAACAGCCTTGACCAAAGGTGTCATGGGCTTTGAACCCTATGTCCCCACTGTGGAAGGACGTGTGGATCCAGAATTGGCCTCCACAGTCACTTACGACTCATTGTTAAGACCCTGTTCATGGAAGATGCTATGAGGGGAAAAACTGCTCCTTTTCCCATATGGGGTACCCAAGAGCCCATATAGAGTCCTTTTGTAGGTTCTCTATCAGTAGGAGAAAATAACAGAGACCAACTAGAGAATATTGAGAAGCAAAGCAGCTAGTAAGCCTGATCTTTATTAAAGCTGTTGCAACAGGGTGCTCCCCTCACACGCAGGAGGGGGGAGGAACCCTGAACAAAGGTGTGCCCGCCCTTATACTTTTTAAATTGCCCACCCTCAAACTCCAGACCACCCCCAGAAACATCATACATACATCACAGAAGGGGTGTATCCCAGGACCACCTCTCCTAATACATCATACATACATCAGAGAGGGCGGTCTAAAAGAGAATCCTGAGTGTGTTGTTTATCTCCTGTCTGCCATTTACCTAGAATCATAGAATCATAGAGTTGGAAGAGACCACAAGGGCCATCGAGTCCAACCCCCTGCCAAGCAGGAAACACCATCAGAGCACTCCTGACATATGGTTGTCAAGCCTCTGCTTAAAGACCTCCAAAGAAGGAGACTCCACCACACTCCTTGGCAGCAAATTCCACTGTCAAACAGCTCTTACTGTCAGGAAGTTCTTCCTAATGTTTAGGTGGAATCTTCTTTCTTGTAGTTTGGATCCATTGCTCCGTGTCCGCTTCTCTGGAGCAGCAGAAAACAACCTTTCTCCCTCCTCTATGTGACATCCTTTTATATTGATTGCATTATCTGGGTTTTGGCCACTCTTTTGTTATTAAAGGTAAAGGTAAAGGGACCCCTGACCATTAGGTCCAGTCGTGACCGACTGGGGTTGTGGCGCTCATCTCGCTTTACTGGCCGAGGGAGCCAGCATACAGCTTCCGGGTCATGTGGCCAGCATGACTAAGCCGCTTCTGGCAAACCAGAGCAGCGCATGGAAATGCCGTTTACCTTCCTGCCGGAGCAGTACCTATTTATCTACTTGCACTCTGACGTGCCTTCAAACTGCTAGGTTGGCAGGAGAGCAGGGACTGAGCAACAGGAGCTCACCTCGTCATGGCAAGTCCTAGGCTCTGTGGTTTAACCCACAGCGCCACCCGTGTCCCCTTTTGTTATTATAACTACTTAATTCCTGAATCCAGGTCATTGCTTGACCTTATTCACACCTTAAATGTGCCCTTAAGGCAGGATTTGTGAGCACAGAGACAATGGGGAGATTTCCCATTTCCTTCGACCTTGCAGAGAAAGATTTGAGGTCATTTTGGGAGAGAGAAAATGGTTTCAGTACTTTTCTGTGGGTTTCAGACATGTGGTTTACATATTTGTATGTGTTTGCTTGGTACATTTATGAATATTTATTTTATATATATAAGACCTTAAAATTCTTATAACAAAGACAATCTTACTCGGCTACGAGTGATCTTCAAAGAAGAAGAATTGAAGACAAAAGTGTGGCTGCTGATAGCCCTGGTACAATTGTCCAACACTGGTGGCAGCATTGCAAGAAACAATATAAGCCAGGGGTCAGCAACCTTTTTCAGCCGTGGGCCGGTCCACTATCCCTCAGACCACAAATTCCTATGCCCCACAAATAACCCAGAGATGCATTTTAAATAAAAGGACACATTCTACTCATGTAAAAACACGCTGATTCCCGTCCGTGGGCCAGATTTAGAAGGTGACTGGTCCGCTTCCGGCCCCCAGGCCTTAGGTTGCCTACCCCTGACATAAGCTCTTGGTCCATCAGGAAAATAATAAATCCAGGGATCCTCAATGCCTGTAAAACCAACTGTAAAATCTCTTAGCACAAACCAAAAGATGACTTAACGGCAGGCAAGCTTTCCAGAACTCTTCCTCTGGCTGGAAGTTAAAAGCAAAAAAGGAAGGTCATGTGGTCTGTGTTTAGTCACATACTTAGATGACAAAGCATCTAGTGGCACTTTAAGCACTTACAGATTTATTGTTACAAGGGTTTTTCTTTGGGGGGTGGGGGTCACCTGGATTCCTTCCAAGCCTGTGATCCTGCATCCAGCAAGGGTTAGAACTGAGTAGGAAAGGCAGTGGAGCCTGCCAAACCAGTTCCTTTGTTAAGGGGTTGGCTTTGGCTGGCCAGCTTAATGGAGTCATCTGCATCTCAAAGAATGTGCCAGGTTTCAAGAGCTGCAGTTCTAGTGATGGTGCTCTCTGGGAAAGGGGGGCGGGTAGCCATTTCCCCTTTACTTGGCTGGTAGATGGAAGAAGGATAGCTGGGGTTGTTGTGTGAGAGAGTGGAAAAAGACTGGATGATGAAGGCTGGAAGCTGCAGGACACAACAAGATGTCTTGTTGTAAACAAAAATCTGCTCTTTTTCCCTTATGGGGTACCCAAGAGCCCATATAGAGTCCGTATGTTGGTTCTCCTATTGGTAGGAGAAAATAACAGAGGCCAAGCAGAGAATACTGAGAAGCAAAGCAGCTAGTAAGCCTGATCTTTATTGATCTGTTGCAACAAGGTCCTCACTCACCACACGCAGGAGGGAGGAGGAACCCAGAACAATGGCGCACAAGGCCTTATATAGACAATTTAAATTCCCTGCCCTGGAGCTCATGACCACCCCTCCATACATCATACATACATCACAGAAGGGGTGTAACCTAAGACCACCCCCCAGATACATCATACCTATATCACAGAAAAGACAGTCTACAGCAGAAATCTGAGTGACTTGTTTATTTCGTCTGACAGGTTACCGGCTAAATGGTCACTTGACTGGATTGCCTGGGGAGCCTGGCCAGTCTTTTGTAATGACAAATACTTAGTTCCTGAGCCAGGTCACAGGCTCACACCCTATTCATATCTTAAATGTGCCCTTAAGACAGGATTTGTGAAGTAAAAAGACAATGGGGAGGTTTTCCACTTTGACCTTGCAGAGAAATAATTGAGGTCAATTTGTTTAGGACTTTTTTTCTGTGGGGTTTTCAGACATGTGGTTTATATACCTATTTATGTATGTGTTTGCTTGGTACTTTTATGAACATTTATTACATATCTAAGACAAAGGGACACGGGTGGCGCTGTGGGTTAAACCTCAGAGCCTAGGACTTGCCGATCAGAAGGTCGGCGGTTCAAATCCCCGCAACAGGGTGAGCTCCCGTTGCTCGGTCCCTGCTCCTGCCAACCTAGCAGTTCGAAAGCACATCAAAGTGCAAGTAGATAAATAGGTACCGCTCCAGTGGGAGGGTAAACGGTGTTTCCGTGCGCTGCTCTGGTTCGCCAGAAGCGGCTTAGTCATGCTGGCCACATGACCTGGAAGCTGTACGCCAGCTCCCTTGGCCAATAAAGCAAGATGAGCGCCACAACCCCAGAGTCGGCCAGGACTGGACCTAATGGTCAGGGGTCCCTTTACCTTTAGACCTTAAAATTCTTATCACAGCACTGTGCTAGAATTTGGAAAACCAAGGGGGAACCTATGGGAGTGCTAGCACTGTGAGCCCCTCCATCCTATGCTCAGGTTGCATAAATGTGTCAGTTAAATCACATATCCTAAAGACACAAAGAGGTCTCCACTGACCTCTTCCAAAGGAAACAGAACCCTGGAGTCCCTTCGCCCTTGGAGACTGGAAAGGCTGTGTGACGTTATAGCACAAGCTTTCATGGACTACAGTCCATGAAGGTGTTTGCCACCAAAATAACATAAGGAGAGCCTGTTGGATCAGGCCCACCTGGTCCAGCATCCTGTTCTCACAGTGGCCAGTCAGATGCCTCAATGAGAAGCCTGCAAGCAGGATCCGAGCCCAAGAGCAATACTCTCCCCTCCTGTGGTTTCCTATAAGCATTTATGCACCACCATCTCATAAAATATCAGAGCAATGTACAGCACTGTGTACACGATGCCAACGAAAAACCATTAAAAGCAGTGCAGAATGTTTATGAAAATGCCTGGCTAGAGATGTGTCAAAAGACTCTCTGCTGTCTTAGCCTTGGATGCTAAAAGGAGAGAGCTGCCTCCAGCTCTGGAAATTCTTGGGGTGGAATGTGGGAGGGGGCAGCAGCCTTGAGAGATTGCTCTCGGCCAGGTGATGTTTGGGTTTCAGGTTGCAGCAGCCTCCTCCTCCCAGGAAGAAATGCCCCAGTGAGATCACCCGGTTTGTTTCGGGCCCCACACATCAAGCAGGCCACACGCTGGATTTGATCTTTGGCGTAGGTATAGATGTGATCATGTCTCCTTCGATGAAGGTGCCATGGTCTGATCACTTCGCTCTGAAAGCCAGGATTGATTTTCCACCCCCACCCTGCTTAGGTGGCGAGCCGATTTGGGCTCGCCCGCAGAGGCTGATGGACCCTGATAGATTCCGTCAGGCCTTGCGGGACCTTGCTCCCCCTGGCAACTCATTGACTGAGCTTGTTGAGGGCTGGAATATCCAGCTCCTAGCAGCCATCGATGAGATCGCACCTAGGCGCCCTCTGCGACCCCGCAAAAACCAGGCTCCCTGGTTTACCGAGGAGCTCCGGAAAATGAAGCGGGACCTCAGACGGCTAGAGCGAGTATGGTGGGGTGCCCGTGATGGAGCCTCAAGAACATCTTATAGGGTTTTTATGAAAACCTATGAGATGGCAGTGAAGACCGCTAAGAAGTCTTACTTCTCGGTCTCCATTGCATCCGCTAGCTCTCGCCCTGGCGCAATTATTTAGTATAATCAGGTCTTTAACTGTCCCTTGAGGGACAGCCAAATTTAAATAACAATTTGACACACAGCTGTGAGGCATTTGCGAGCTTTTTTGCGGAGAAGGTCTTGTTGCTCCGCCATGACCTCCCTGCCAGTTTGGATACAATAAAGGAACTGGAGGCCCCTCGACTGTCCTCGGGTCCAGTATTGGACCACTTCGACCGGATATCCCCAGCCGATGTGGACAGACTTCTCCGAGCAGGAAAGCCCACCACCTGTCCTCTCGACCCGTGCCCGTCTTGGCGGATTAGAGCATGTCCAGTCGAGGTGCGGGCCCTCCTGGGGGATATCATCAATTTGTCCCTTGGCACGGGGACATTCCCAGGGGAACTGAAGGAGGCAGTGGTGCGCCCGCTCTTAAAGAAAACATCATTAGATCCTTTAGAACTATCCAATTACCGCCGGTTTCGAATCTTCCGTTCCTGGGTAAGGTGATTGAGAGAGCGGTTGCTGAACAGCTTGGTGGGTTTCTGGATGAAACATCGGCTCTGGATCCATTCCAGTCTGGCTTCTGCGCTGGTCATGGGACCGAGACGGCTCTGGTTGCCCTAACAGATGATCTTCATAGACAGCTGGATCAAGGCGGGTTGGGGCTGCTGATTCTTCTAGATTTGTCAGCAGCTTTCGACATGGTCGATCACGAACTCCTGGACCACCGCCTTGCCGACATGGGGATCCAGGGCACAGTCTTTCAATGGCTGCGCTCATTTCTCTCTGGTCGGGGACAGAGGGTGGCGCTTGGGGGGGAATTGTCATCGCGCCACTCCTTGGTGTGTGGAGTACCTCAGGGTGCGATACTCTCCCCAATGCTTTTCAACATCTTTATGCGCCCCCTCGCCCAGCTTGTCCGGAGTTTTGGGCTGGGTTGCCATCAGTATGCCGATGACACCCAACTCTATCTGTTGATGGATGGCCATCCTGACTCGGCCCCAGACACACTGACCAGATGTTTGGAAGCTGTGGCTGGATGGTTACGTGGGAACCGGTTGAAGCTAAATCCTTCGAAGACAGAGGTCCCGTGGCTGGGATGGGACGATAAGGGATTGGGGGGCAACTCCCATCTCTTGCAGGGGCGCAATTAGTGCCAGCACCGTCCGTTAAGAGTTTGGGTGTAATCTTCGACACCTCCCTTTCCATGGAGGCGCAGATTGCAGCTATAACAAAGGCGGCATTTTTCCATCTCCGCCAAGCTAAGCAGTTGGCTCCTTACCTCTCTCGCCCTGACCTAGCCACTGTGATCCATGCGACGGTCACCTCCAGACTGGATTATTGTAACTCGCTCTACGTGGGGCTGCCCTTGAGACTGACCCAGAAACTCCAGTGGGTGCAGAACGCTGCAGCGAGACTTACGGGGTCCTCGCTGCGAGATCACATTCACCCGGTGCTATACCAGCTGCACTGGCTCCCGGTGGAGTACAGAATCAGGTTTAAGGTGCTGGTTTTAACCTTCAAAGCCCTATACGGCCTAGGACCCTCGTACCTATGGGACCGCCTCTCCTGGTATGCCCCACAGAGGAACTTACGGTCTTCAAATAAAAACATCTTGAAGGTCCCAGGCCACAGAGAAGTTAGGCTGGCCTCAACTAGAGCCAGGGCTTTCTCGGCTGTGGCTCCGATCCGGTGGAACACTCTGTCACAAGAGACCAGGGCCCTGCGGGACTTGACATCTTTCCGCAGGGCTTGCAAGACAGAGCTGTTCCATCAGGCCTTTGGCCAGGGCACAGCCTGACTCCCTCCCTCGGCAATCTTCGCGGAGCTCTGGCCCAATGGTTGCCAGTGGCTTGATTTGAATTAATTTTATAATGAATGATTTTAGAGTGTTGTTTGTGCTGTACTTTTGTACTGTTTTACTGTTGTTAGCTGCCCTGAGCCCGGCTTCGGCTGGGGAGGGCGGGATATAAATAAAAATTATTATTATTATTATTATTATTATTATTATTATTATCCAGCGAAGCTTCAGGACAGAGCAAAGGAAGCAGACCCTTCAAGACTCAGGGGTCAGCAAATTTTTTCAGCTGTAGGCTGGTCCACCGTCCCTCAGACCTTGTGGGAGGCCGGACTATATTGGGGCGGGGGGGAATGAACAAATTCCTATGCCCCACAAATAACCCAGAGATGCATTTTAAATAAAAGGGCACATTCTACTCATGTAAAAACACACTGATTCCTGGACCGTCTGTGGGCCGGATTGAGATGGCAATTGGGCCGCATCCGGCCCCTGGGCTTAAGGTTACCTACCCCTGCTCCAAGAGTCCCTATTTTCCAGGGACAGTCCTGGTTTTGCAGAAACCGTCCCACCTTCTTATTTGATCCTGGAATATTCATTCATTCTTTCATTTTATAAACAAAAAAACAAACCACCCTATACCCAGAGGTTTCAGGGTGGTTCACTTTTCTTTAGGACACCCCTGTTTTCATCAGATAAATGTTGGCAGGTATAAAGGTGAAAAGGTAAAGGACCCCTGACAGTTATGTCCAGTTGTGGACTCCTCTGGGGTTGTGGCGCTCATCTCGCTTTACAGGCCGAGGGAGCCAGCGTTTGTCCACAGTGAGTTTTTCCGGGTCATGTGGCCAGCATGACTAAGCCGCTTTTGGCGAACCAGAGCAGCGCACAGAAACGCCGTTTGCCTTCCTGCCGGAGCAGTACCTATTTATCTACTTGCACTTGACATGCTTTCGAACTGCTAGGTTGGCAGGAGCAGGGACCGAGCAACGGGAGCTCACCCCATCGCGGGGATTCGAACCGCCGACCTTCTGATTGGCAAGCCCTAGGCTCAGTGGTTTAGACCACAGCGCCACCTTCATCGCCAAAGAGATAAGTTACAGAACCTTTAGAAGACACCTGAAGGCAGCCTTGCATAGGCAAGTTTTTTAAATGTTTAATGGGTGACATATGCATAATAAAATTACGGTTATGGTTAAATAGGACGTCCCTATTTTCATCAGAGAAATGTTGTAGGGTCTGAGGTAGTACTTCAGGCAGTGCATAATTTAAACCTAGGGGTGGATTGTTGGCCAGATGCACTCTACGAAGCCACCAGAAGTGCTCAGCCAAGTTCCCAGAGCTTTATCTCCAAACCGGACTGGAGAGAAAACCCCTCTGCCTGTTCTCTTGAGTTCTTCTGTAGACCCCCTTGGGGGTCTTTCTTTTTTCTGATCTTAGCCCTGAGCGCCACATTGGTAAGATCAGGGATAAAGCCACCAACTTGTGTGCCTTCAACTTTATGTGCTTGAGGAAAAAATTGAAAGGGGGTGGATGCTTTGGCAATCCCACCCGCCATTGCACCCAACGTGTTTCGACTATATGTGATTTTGGTTTGGGCACTATCTCTGGAACATAATGCCCGCATAAGTCAAGGGCTTCCTGTACAGTGGTACCTTGGTTCTCAAACATAATGCATTCCGGAAGTCCGTTCCAAAACCAAAGCGTTCCAAAACCAAGGCGTGCTTTCCATAGAAAGTAATGCAAAACGGATTAATCCGTTCCAGACTTTTAAAAACAACCCCTAAAACAGCAATTTAACATGAATTTACTATCTAACGAGACCACTGATCCATAAAATGAAAGCAATAAACAATGTTCTGTACTATAAAATAAATAAGACATTATTGTAGATGATAAAGATTAAAATTAATTTTTTTCCTTACCTGCACTGATGATAGTCATTCTTTGGACAGGGGGCTTTTATTCATTTCCACAGTCACACAATCAATCAGTAGCTGAACTGGGTTCCACAGTCACAAAAGCAAACTAACCAAAAAAGCCTCAAAAACAAAAGCACAAAATAAATAGCAAAAACAAAAGCGCCAAACTTAACCCATTCTGGAAGTCCGTTTGACTTCCGAAATGTTCAAAAACCAAGGCGCAGTTACTGATTGGTGCAGGCGCCCCGGAAACAATAGCTGACAGCCGTATCAGACGTTTAGCTCCCGAAAAACGGAACACTTACTTCCGGGTTTTCTGTGTTTGGGAACCAAGGCGTTTGAGAACCAAGGTACCACTGTATATAGTTTGGAAAAGGACAGCAGTATTCTTCGATGTTGACTCAAGATGATGAACCGAAACATGACAAGTATCACCTCTTTTTCTCCACGAATGAATCCCTTTGTCCTTTAATCTTTATGTACACAGATTCATTAGCCCTTATTCCAGTTAACTGACCTTCCCTCTCCACTGCACGTTGTCCTCACATTTTTAAACATTACCCTAAGTACACAAGAAGTGCCCATCTAGTTCAGTATCCTGCTTTCACCGTGGCCAGCCTGATGCCTGTGGAAAACATACAAGCAAGACTCCAGCGCAAGGTTATTCTCTCCACCTGCGATATTCCCCATCTGCAAATGATATTCAGAGACATACTGCTTCTGGCCACAAAGCCATTGTGGCTGCTAGTGTGATAGGAATTTTGAGGTCTTAGATATATGTTAAACGTTCATAAGTGTACCAACCAAGCGCGTACATAGATCAGCACAGGAAGACCGACCTGAAACCATTTTGATTCCCAAACTGAGCAAATGTTTTCTCTGCAGGGTCAAACGAAAATGGAAACGCCTCCCCATTGTCTTTTGCTTAACAAATCCTGTCTTAAGGGCACATTTAAGATATGAATAGGGTGTGAGCCTGTGACCTGGCTCAGGAACTAAGTATTTGTCATTACAAAAGACTGGCCAGGCTCCCCAGGCAATCCAGTCAAGTGACCATTAAACAGGTAACCTGTCAGACGAGATAAACAAAGCACTCAGATTTCTGCTGTAGACCGCCTTTTCTGTGATGTAGGTATGATGTATCTGGGGGGGTGGTCTTGAGCTCCAGGGCAGGGAATTTAAATTGTCCATATAAGGCCTTGCGCACTATTGTTCTGGGTTCCTCCTCCCTCCTGCGTGTGGTGAGTGAGGACCCTGTTGCAACAGAAAAATAAAGATCAGGCTTACTAGCTGCTTTTCTTCTCAATATTCTCTGGTTGGCCTCTGTTATTTTCTCCTACCAATAGAGAAGCTATGTAAGGACTCTATAGGGGCTCTTGGGGGAAAGGGCAGATTTTTGTTTACAACACTAGCCATTGGCTGCCTTCGCCATGAACCTGATTAGTCCTCTTTTAAAGCCATCCAGTTTGGTGGCCATCACTGTTTCCTGTGGGAGAGAGTTCCACAGTTTAACCCTGTGCTGCATGAAAAAGTCCCTTTTTTATCTGTCCTGGATTTCCCAACATTCAGCTTCACCGAATATTCACCGGTTCCAGTATAATGAGAGAGGGGGAACAACTTTATTCTGTCCACTTCCTCCATGCCTGGCACAACTGCATAAACCTTTGCCATGTTGTCTCACGCTCACCTTTCCTCTAAACTACAAAGTCTCAAAGCAGACTTCTTTTCACAGGAGAGTCCCTCTATCCTGATAATCATTTTGGTCACTGCTTTCTGAACCTTTTCCAACTCTACAATAATATTTTAGAGGCAAAGCAACCAGAACTGTACACAGCACTCAAAATGCAGTCACACAATAGACTCGCATAATGGCACTGTGATATCGGCAGTTTTAATTGTCTTTCCTAATTATCTCTAACATGGGATTTGCCTGTTTCACTGGGTTGACATTTTCACTGAGCTCTCTGCTGTGAACCCGGGCTCCTGTTCCTGGTCCATCACCACCAGTTCAGGCCCCGTGAGTCAATATGTGAAATTAGGAATATATATATATGTATGTATGTATGTATGTATATATATATATATTGCACCGACGCACATCATTTTAAACTTGTTTGCACTGAACTGCATTTGCCATTTGACCACCTCCAACAGAGAGCTCCTTTTGGAGCCCTTCTGGGCCTCGCTGTTATTCATGCAGATGTTGGACTTCCCTCAGGGTAGATTTCCCTAATTGACTTATTCACCTTGGCAAGAGAAAAGAGGAAAAAACAGTGATTGTAAGGCGGAGGTCTTAGACGTGCTCAACGGGGAGGAAGCCCCACTGAAGTGGGATACATGTCAGACTAAGTATGCAGACTAAATGCGCTCGGGGGCAAGAGGAGGCAGCTTTTGAGAAGCGAATTCCTCCTTATCTAGGCTTTTAAGGAAATGCATTGCTGTTTGGGGTCTCCCTCCCTCTCTTCTCTTGAAGTTTTCAACCTCTTTTCCCCCGATGGCTGGGAGAGATAGTGGCTTTTGCTCTGAAGTGGGTTTTTTTTTTGCTTTCCAAGGCAGAAACCATTTAGCATGGCATATGTGCCTTAGCCAAAACTAGGAGGAGAAGGAGGGGGACCTCAGTTTGGGTGGGTGGGGGGAACAAAGAGCCTCCAGTTTATTGTTCTGGAGAGAGAACTAAAGTATAATTACAGGGTGGTGTTGGTCCCCCCCCCCTCCGCCTTTTACAGCCCCACCGGATTCCCTGCAGTTAAATTTCCCCGTCTTGCTCATTCAAGACCAAACGCATCCCTGGCTGCTGCTGCTGCAGCCTCGCCTCTCCAGAGGACCTGAAAACATCCTGGCTTCAGGAGGGCTTCCTGCCTAGCCAGACCCAGCCAGGTAAAACCTTAACTTGGGGAGGGTTTTCTAAAAGGGGGTGAAAGTCAGACGGAGGGCAAAGGGCTGAAGCAGAACCCCAGACTGGGGGGAAGCTTGCGAGCGTGGAACCAGGCGCAAATTGCGGAGCTGCAGAAAAGGAGTTTGTTGCTCAGAGGCAGGGCAGCTGCTTGGCTTGCAGAAGGAGGAGGCAGGGTCGCACCCCAACCCACCCCACGCATCTCCAGGTAGGGCTGGGAATGCTCCCTCTCCACAAAGCCCTGGGGGACACACTGCCAGGCTGGGTGGGCAATTCGGAGCCAAATGGACCGACGTCCCATCTTTTGTGGGGGCGCAACTAGTGCCAGCGCCTTCCATCAAGAGTTTGGGTGTAATCTTTGACACCTCCCTTTCTATGGAGGCGCAGATTGCAGCTATACAAAGGGGGCATTTTCCCATCTCCGCCAAGCTAAGCAGTTGCTCCCTTACCTTTCCCGCCCTGACCTGGCCACAGTGATCCATGCGACGGTCACCTCCAGGCTTGACTATTGTAACTCGCTCTACGCAGGGCTGCCCTTGAAACTGACCCAGAAACTCCAGCGGGTACCGAATGTCGCAGGAGACTCCTTACAGGGTCTTTGCTGCAGGATCACATTCACCCAGTGCTATACCAGCTACACTGGCTCCCGGTGGAGTACAGGGTCAGGTTTAAGGTGCTGGTTTTAACCTTTAAAGCCCTATACGGCCTAGGACCCTCGTACCTACGGGACCGCCTCTCCTGGTATGCCCCACAGAGGACCTTACGGTCTACAAATAACAACACCCTGAAGATCCCGATGCCCAGGGAGATTAGACTGGCCTTGACCGGAGCCGGGGCCTTATCAGTCGTGGCCCCGGCCTGGTGGAACGCTCTCTCACCAGAGACCAGGGCCCCGCAAGATTTGACATCTTTCCGCAGGGGCTGCAAGGCAGAACTGTTCTGTCAGGCCTTTGGCCAGGGTTCAGTCTGACTCATTTTCTGTCTGTATGAACAAGTACGAAGGAGGTTTCCCAGCCCGCTCACAGGTCCTTATAATATCAGTGGAAATGGTTGGTCCTGGCGAATATTAACCGCTTTCAATTTAAACTTGAGGATGGCCATTTGTCCAGTCTAATTTTAATTTTAATTTATTTTAAATAATTTTGGGGTGCATTTTAATCAATTGTTTGTTTGTTTTTATGTATATTGCATTTTTATATGATGTTAGCCGCTCTGAGCCCAGCTTTGTCAGGGGAGGGCGGGATACAAATTATTATTATTATTATTATTATTATTGGGAATGTTGTGCTAAGGGAACCATATGTTATGGTTCTCTTATGGGGCAACACATAGAATTTCAGAGTTGGAAGGGGACCCTGAGGATCATCCAGTCCACCCCTCAGCAATGCAGGAATATGCAGCTGTCCCATATGGGGATCGAACCTGCAACCTTTGGCGTTATCAGCACCAGGCTCTAACCAACTGGCCAGAGCAGGCTTCCTCAACCTTCGCCCTCCAGATGTTTTTGGCCTACAACTCCCATGACCCCTAGCTAGCAGGATCAGTGGTCAGGGATGATGGGAATTGTAGTCTCAAAACATCTGGAGGGCCGAGTTTGAGGAAGCCTGGGCCAGAGGAAGGAAGAAAAGGTAAGAAGCCTGGAAAACAATGCCTGAAATATCCACTGTATGCCAAATATTTAACTCTCCCCGCCTTCTAGTAGCACATTGTCCTCTCCCAGTGGGATTTCTGCCTGACTCCACTCCCCTGCTTTGCTGAACCCTCTTTGTCTCCTTCCTGTTCCTTCTTTCTCCCTGCTCCCCATGCCTAGAATAGCACACAGACGCCAGTTGTCCCCTGCTTCTTGAACCCAAGCGCTTTTCTGTAAGCTCCATGGCAGCAGAGACCTGGCTATATTTGCCTATGTGAAAACCTAATCAGGCTGGGTTGGTGACAGTTGCACCAACGCTCCTTCCCTGCTCCTTCCTGCTTTTTTTTTAAAAAAAATTTTCATTTTTCATTTTCATTCATTACATACATCTCATATTCATAACATTTACTATGCATTCCTTCCTTCCTCCCCTCCTGGGCTTCCCCCAACTTCCGCTTCTGGCTTGTTTCTCCTTTCACCCACTTTGCTCCCTCCTAAAAGAAAATAATACTAATAACATATTTATACAATAACATCTAACCTAAAAACATAAAGATGAAAATAAGTACACCATATTATTTCTCTATCTTCTACACATTTTCTAAGACTAATGATGTGAAAGTTTATTTAAATCCTGCCATCAAGACTTTCTTTGTTTCTGCAAGTATAATATAAATGGTTCCCATTCTTTTCCAAAGTCTCTGTTGCCTTTTTCTCTTAGTCTGTCTGCCATTTTTGCCAGTTCTGCATAATTCATCAACTTCTCTTGTTCTTTAGTTGGTATTTCTCCAGTCTTCCAATTTTGTGCAATCAACATTCTCGCTGCTGTAGTGGCATACATAAATAAAGTCCTCTTTTCTTTCAGTATATCTTGGCCTAAGATACCTAGTAGAAAGGCTTCTGGTTTTTTTTACAAACGTTATTTTCAACATTTTCTTCAACTCATTATATATCATTTCCCAATAAGCTTTTGCCTTTTTGCAATCCCACCACATATGATAAAACGTACCTTCTGCTTCGCACCTCCAACACTCTTTCTTATTTATACATTTTTGCCAATTAACTGGTGATATATACCATCTATACATCATTTTCATTTAATTCTCTCTCAATAATATGCAGTCTGTAAATTTCAAGTTTACTTTCCACAACCCTGCTCCTCCATGCTTAGCCCCCAAACCTCTATCCCATCCCTGCTTCGATCACACCCTCAGAGCCGTTGAATAGATAACGGCAGGTGTAATCATCTCATAATACTAATTATTATGAATGGCCTCTTGGGAAAAGCTTTGGAGAAATGACTTAAAGTTTATGGCTTGCTATATTTTAAAAGAAAATTCTATGAAGATGTTCTACCGACGGTACGTTACACCAAGCAAACTGGCGAAAATGTATAAAACCAGCTCAAATCTTTGCTGGAGATGTTAAAGAATCAGAGGGAACAATGTATCACATGTGGTAGAAATGTCATAAAGATTTAAAAAAACTTTTGGGAAATCATCTCTAATGAGCTTTCAAAAAAGTTCAAATCAAAAAGCTGGGAGCCTTCATGTTAGGTATTATTGCTGCAGATATAGCGAAAGAATTAAGAAAGGTATTTATGTACGCAACTGCTGCGGCGAGAATGTTAATAGCTAGGTGGTGGAAGGGAGATAAAATACCAACTAAATTGGAATTGCAGGCAAAGTTATTTGACTATGTAGACTTGGCAAAGATGACAGGGAAAATTAGGAATCAGTCAAACCAATAATTTAACAAAGAATGATTCCAATTATATTTAAAAGAACATTGTTGTCAGATAAAATCTTTGACATGTTTTGAACAACTTCTGCAATGATATATTCTACCAAGAATGTGGACAATTGACAGTAAGTTTAAAAAATGCAATTATGCAGTCAACAAGGTAATGATGGACCCCTATCGAGGATGACAGAAGTCCCGATATATGGAAGAATTTTATTTTATATGCGAGGTGATTTGTTTTATTATCTGTTCTTTTGTGGTGGAGGGAGCACTTCCTTCCTGGTTTTCGGTGTTTGAGTACCAAGGCGTTTGAGAACCAAGGTACCACTGTAGTTCTCTCTTTCCCCTCCAGGCTCCTGATGGAGGTCCCGATCCCACTTGCTCTCCTCCTGGCCGCCTGGAGCTGCTCCTTCCCCTCCTCCTGCTCCTCCTCGCCCTCCTTCGCCTACCAGCTGGCCCAGCAGAGCAGCCGCCGCAGCAGCTGCAAGCCCGTGCCCAGCAGCATGAGCCTGTGCCACGGCGTGGGCTACAGCGAGATGCGCTTGCCCAACCTCCTGGGCCACGAGACCATGAAGGAGGCGCTGCAACAGGCCGCCTCCTGGGTGCCCCTCCTCACCAAGCAGTGCCACCGAGACACCAAGAAGTTCCTCTGCTCTCTCTTCGCCCCCGTCTGCATCAGCGAGCTGGACGAGCCCATCTTCCCCTGCCGCTCCCTCTGCGAGGCCGTCCGGGACGGCTGCACCCCCGTCATGGCCGCCTTCGGCTTCCCCTGGCCGGAGATGCTCAACTGCAGCCGCTTCCCCCGGGGGAACGAGCTCTGCGTCCCGCCTGCCGGCCCGGCCGACAGGGTGCGGCTTCCAAAAGAAGGTAGGCGAGAGGTGAGCGGGCCGGGTGGCCGGGGTGCAAAAGCCCCAGGGAGGACCAGGGCAAGGGGCACAAGCAGCCCAGTTCTCCCTTCCCTCTGAGCTGCCTTCCCCCCCTCACTGCTTCCCTCAGAGGGTCGGACAAGGACTTGGGAGACATGGGTTCGAATCACGCACCCTGTGCTGGTAACCCGTGAAACGCGGTCCAGGACCTCAGTCCGACATGGCCAAGGCAGGACACGAGGCAGGAAAACAGGCACAGGATCTCAGGCAGGATCTAGCATACAGCAATGTTGCTCCCACAACCTGGGGCAGGGTCCGACAGCCTTTTATCTTTGTCGGGGTAACGGTCGGTCCTGATCCCCCGGTGACTCACCTCCCTGTCTCGCCCGAAGGCGAGCACTCCTCCTGCGAGTACTCAGGTCTCTCCTTCTCTCAGACCTGAGTCTCTGCAGCTCGGGAGACGTCGGTGGGTTACTAGACCCAGAGGCCGCCTCAGCCTCCCCTGACCCAACCAGTAGTGGAGCAGCTGTAAGTGATGGCCCAGCTGGAGGCAACGAGGTCATCCCCGCATCTGGAGCCAGGGCAGGCTCAGGCCCCTGACTCGGCCCAGCTGGTGCTTGTTGCAGGGGAACCTGTGCAGACTGGGGCTCTTCAAAATCAGGCCCCAGACTTGGTTCAGATGATGCCTGAGGCAGAGGATCAGATGCGGACTGAGTCTCCTCTGGTTCCGAGCCCAAGCCCGAGCCCCAGGCCATCACACACCCTCCCTCGGCCATGAAGCTCCCTTGGGCGCCCTTTGCTGGCTTCTCTCAGCCCAGTCTACCTCGCAGAGTTGTTATCGGGGTTTTAAATGAGGAGGGGAAAGAACTGCGTGCAGCACCTTGAGCTCCTTGGAGAGGCAGGTCGGACATATTATTTCCTTAAGCAAGTGCAATAGACAAAACAGAAACGCAAGGCATAAAATAAATCAGTGCGACCTGGTCAACTGGGTACCTGCCCCGACAGATATCAGCATATGTATGCTGTCATTCAATTGGGAAAGGCAGCGTCCATTTCTGAGCACCTCAATTGAAGAAGGATGTTGAGAAGCTGGGAGGTGTGCAGAGGAGGGCGAACAAGATGGACCAAGCGCCCGGGATCCATGCCTGATGAGGAACGGTTGAAGGAGCTGGGTATATTTAGGATATATCTCCTTTGCTCCTCCAGACACAGTGTGTGCTGCCTGTCTGCATACTGAGATTGGGGAGAAGGAATTCCTGGAGAATGTCTGCAGCCAGGACTTTGGTGAGTCTCTCGTTCTGTGTGCTGGCCGGGGAAAAGTGGTGCTGTATGTCTGGGGAGAAAAAATCACGTGAATGGAAAACCGCCCAGAAGTGCAATGGCACTTCCTTCTCTTCTCCTTCAACCCCCAAATTACTGGGGGATCCCCAGAAGTGGTTTGGGAAGTGCCTGGGGAGAGAAGAAGGAAGGCCAATTCATTCATTGCACTCACGAATGTTGTTCAACTGGCGCATTGACTCAGAATATGCTCCCGTTACCAATTATTCCGCATCTTTTATTCCCCTTCCTCCCCCCTCCCCCTTTTTGTGAAGATTACCCGCTCTGAGATCCCACAGCTAATTCTCCCCTGGTCTCCTTGCTGGCCCAAATAGGACTAATTTAGCCAGCTAGCCCTGGTGATCATCTAATGCTTATTGTATGGATTTCCCCCCTAAATTGATTTTTGAATTCTGAATTTATTGTTAATTACATTTTATACTGTATTTTACACTGTTTTTTGTTGCAACAATTAAGTGTTTTAAATTTCTTGTTAGCCGCCCTGAGCCCTGTTTTCTGAACCGGGAAGGGTGGGGTATAAATAAAAATTTATTATTATTTTTTATTATCTAATTTTTGAAGCCACATTCGCAAGACGTTCAGCAAAATCCATATCGGTTTTGTAGTTTCTTGGCTAGTGCTGCTTTTTGATGCCCCCCCACCTCATCAAACCAATTACAAAACTGGATACGGGGTAAGCCACAATGTGGACACCCCCTAAGAGCCATTTAGAGGGCTGGTAGTATATAAATTTGATTGATAAATAACAGAAAACACCTCTCTGTGCAAATGCAGCTTGAAATGCAACAGTGGATGGAATGATATTGCTGTGTTTCAAGCCACGGTTGTGAATGTAATCATCATCTACAACCCTGCCTGCCTGCCCCAAATTAGCCGTGGTTCGTGCATTGTGGGGGGTTGGGCTAGATGACCTTTGGGTCCCTCCCAACCTTGTAATTCTATAAGGAGCAGTGCCGGATTTACGTATAAGCTAAACAAGCTATAGCTTAGGGCCCCACTCTCTTGGGGGCCCCCCAAAAATGTAAAGGGGGGAAAACCTGGATGTACCTTTCCAAAATATAAGATAAGAAACAAATAAAATAAAACCTACATACAGCAACAGTGTTTTGTGTTGTGTAGGCTCCTATGATGTAAGTCATGGGCCCCGCCTGCTAGCCTGCTCCCTAAAATATCACTGGTTTGCTCATTTCTACATTCTGCTATTTATCATTATTTGTAGTTTGCATCATATATTTACACCTGTCATTATTTCATGTTATAGCAAGTTTCTAGAGACTAGGTTATGAGTCTTTGCAAATTGTGTTTCTAAAGGAACGTTTGTTATCGCCAAATGCCAATGTGTTTGCATTATTAAGTTTGTTATGAATAAAAAATCATTTTAAGTTAGAGCTTAATTATTTCACTATTAATGTACTTCTTAACTGTATTTCAGTTCAACAATTACTTTGATAAAATGCATATTTTGTTATGTGCAAATGGCTTGAGATACCTATTGGGTCCATAAATTACCAGATAGCATATATTCAACACTATTTGTTGTTGACAAAGGACAGCTGGACGTATCAAGGGCCCCATTACCTTCAAGAGCTTAGGGCATCATCAAACCGAAATCCAGCCCTGGTGAAGAGGCATACGGAGGGGAGCTGGGCATGTTTAGCCTGGAGAAGAGGAGGTTAAGGGGTGATATGATAGCCATGTTCAAATATATAAAAGGATGTCACATAGAGGAGGAAGAAAGGTTGTTTTCTGCTGCTCCAGAGAAGCAGACACGGAGCAATGGATCCAAACTACAAGAAAGAAGATTCCACCTAAACATTAGGAAGAACTTCCTGACAGTAAGAGCTGTTCGACAGTGGAATTTGCTGCCAAGGAGTGTGGTGGAGTCTCCTTCTTTGGAGGTCTTTAAGCAGAGGCTTGACAACCATATGTCAGGAGTGCTCTGATGGTGTTTCCTGCTTAGCAGGGGGTTGGACTCGATGGCTCTTGTGGTCTCTTCCAACTCTATGATTCTATGATTCTATGGAGGTCGTGGTCGGGGGGTCCTAGCCAATGGCCACCGGAAATGGTACCTGCATCGCTGCCAACTTTTTCCTTTTTTTTAAGGGAAATTCCCTTATTCCAAATAGGATTCCTCGCAAGAAAAGGGAAAAGTTGACAGCTATGGGTACAGGAATTGCAGGGGCAGCCCTTGATGGCAGGGAGCGAGGAGGGAAAAAACCCAACTTGCAGAGGAGCCTTCCCATTAACCCTGTCCCTTTCCCCCATGTCTCCCTGTCTCCCGCAGCCTTAAAAATGAGCATCAAATCTTCATCTGCCATCGACGGGGACCTCCAGGTGACCCCTGACCTCCGGGGGCGCACCCTTTACAGGCAGGACGGCTGGTCGGAGGAAGAGCTGAAGAAGCCGGTTCTGTGGCTGACCGACGGAGAGGCCTGCTCCTGCGAGGAAGTGACGGCGGCAGGGCCTGGGTCCGTGGTCCTTGCCATGGGGCACAGGGTAGCTGGCCGGCTCGTCCTCTCCTGGGTCAGGAGGTGGCGGCGGGGGGAGAAGGAGCTGAAGAAGTTCACCAGGGCCGTGCGGAAAATGCAGTGTTAAGAAGAGGCGGCCGTGTTTCCTCCTCCCCTCCCCTCCCGACCAGGTTCTGCAATTTATCTTCTGCTGCAGAATTGCTGCATCACAGGGGGCTGGGATGGATGACCTTGTGGGATCCCTTCCAACTTTGCACGTCTATGATTCAAGCCAGACAATGTGTTTAGATTTAGCCAGGCTTCTGGTGTGCCCGACACTTCATATTAGAATATGGTATCTAATATTGGATAAAAATTCACTGGCGAGGGGTTGGGGAAGGTGGCCTTTGTTGGACCCCAGAAACGCAGAGGTGGCCTGCGCTGATGCAACTTGGCAGAGGCGAGGCATTGAAGAGCAGAAATTATGCTCAGTTTCAGGCACAAAAGCAACTTCCTTTCCTATCCAAAAGGCCTCTCATGCCAGCCAGTTTCCGGCTTTAGGGTGCCACCACTCCAAACTTCCATCCGGATTAGAATTTGCCTCTGCGTGGAAATGGCAGTGCTAAACACATTTGTCCCTCCCCAACCTCAAATTAGTAGACTACTGGGGGGGGGGTGATATTTCCCCGAAATCCAGCATTTTATACTGCGTGTTCACATTTCGTGGCTTGTTTATCCACTAAAACATTTGTTTTAACACCTGAATCAATAAATATATGGCTGTTTGTGAAAGCTCCTTCTTGGTTTCTAACGTTAAATTAATTGGAGTTCTTGTTATTAAATATACCAAGAAAAAAGCACACCAAGAACTCAGGCCACACGTAGTTGTTATCTCTTAGAAACGTAGAAAATAACAGGATATATTTATCTGAAAGTCTTCAAACTTACACGACCCTTTAAAAAATTAGCTGATGAAGATGAATACGTCGAAAGAGGGCCCCGTCCTGGTTTCTGTTCCATAATTGACTTCTGCTCAGTGAGTGAAACTCAGACCTTCACGTCGAATCTGACTATGGACTAACATGAACTTATCTCTACTCATAAACTCTTATCTCTCATTCTGTAACGAATTATTGTGTTATACATATCTTTATGAGTTTGAGTTTGTAATCTCTATTTGAGTTTGTATCCTTGTCAGAATACATACTTTTGAATGGATTAGTTTTTGTTACAATTGACTACAATTGTGAGTAGGGACCACTCCCACTACTGAAACTTATATTGGCCAGAGTTCTTGGGTTTTTTTTTTGCTTCCTCCTTGGTTTTTGGTCGGGAGGGAAGCTCAAGTCGGACGGGGCCTCAGTGGAAAGGAAGTTCTCTGAAGAAGACACTCCATCGCCTCATCCCAGATATGTGTTGAGGGAAAGGGGAGGAGCAGGCTCTGGTTAGCTCAGTGATGTGGGGGAAAGCCACTCTGCGCATACTCAGAGGCACATGTGTTCTACAAGTCAAATAAGTGTCTCTCTCAGGTTAAGCTCTTGGGCAGGGGCTGTTTGTAAAGCACCTCTTTGTCCACGGAGCTCCTCTTACTTATTTATTATTTGTGTATTCCATTTATATCCCACCTTTTCCTCCAAGGAGGTGCCACACGTTGTTCTTTCCCTGACACCTGATTCAATCCCTACGACAACTCTGTAAGGTCAATGAGGCTGAAATAAGGCAGTGACTGGCGCCTGAAGCTCACCCATCGGGCTTCATGGCCGAGGAATGGGACTTGAACTCATATCTCTCCCAGGTCCCAGCCTGACACTCTTATCCGCTACACTGCCAACCTGGGTCTTTTAAGGAATCTGAGACGGTGAGCCAGCCTGCAAACTGATGGCATTTGCCACCAAAACATTGGTGGTGGTTCTTGAGCATGGGCAAAATGATGCCACCAGCAAATTTAATAAATACAGTGGTACCTCGGGTTACATACGCTTCAGGTTACATACACTTCAGGTTACAGACTCCGCTAACCCAGAAATAGTACTTTGGGTTAAGAACTTTACCTCAGGATGAGAACAGAAATCGTGCGCTGGCGGCGCGGCGGCAACGGGAGGCCCCATTAGCTAAAGTGGTGCTTCAGGTTAAGAACAGTTTCAGGTCAAGTACAGACCTCCGGAACGAATTAAGTACTTAACCCGAAGGAGCACTGTAGCAACAATAGTGGTGCAAGCTGAAGGGCGGGCGGAAGTTCAACAGGCTCAGCTTCTCCTTTCCTCGCAGCGTTCCGGCTAAATGCACAGCCTGGGCTAATCTCTGCCTCAGAGCTGCTGAAAGGAAGCAGGTCAAACCCAGACCTGCGGGTGGGAGAAAGTGGCCCCTCTCAAAGGGAACCGAAACAATCGAGGTGAAATGAGATTTGTTCCAACGTGTTCCCAGTTATGCTCTTTGGTTTTTGAAAATTTCCTAATCAAGAACATAGATGCAAAAAGTGCTTGCTCCATTGCTGGAACGCATTGGCATGCCTGGGAGTCATTCTGGACTCACAGCAGTCCATGGAGGCACAGGTCAATTCTGTGTCCAGGGCAGCTGTCTTCCAGCTCCATCTGGTCCGCAGGATGAGACCTTCTCTGCCCGCAGACTGTCTCGCCAGAGTGGTGCATGCTCTAGTTATCTCCCGCTTGGACTACTGCAATGCGCTCTACGTGGGGCTACCTTTGAAGGTGACCCGGAAACTGCAATTAATCCAGAATGTGGCAGCCAGACTGGTGACTGGGAGTGGCCGCCAAGGCCACATAACACCCGTCTTGAAAGACCTACATTGGCTCCCAGTACATTTCCGAGCACAATTCAAAACGTTGGTGTTGACCTTTAAAGCCCTAAACTGCCTCAGTCCAGTATACCTGAAGGAGCATCTCCAGCCCGGACACTGAGGTCCAGCGCCGAGGGCCTTCTGGCAGTTCCCTCATTGGGAGAAGCAAGGCTAGAGGGAACCAGGCAGAGGGCCTTCTCAGTAGTGGCACCTGCCCTGTGGAACACCCTCCCTTCAGATGTCAAAAAGGAGAACAACTACCTGAGATTTAGATGACATCTGAAGGCAGCCCTGTTTAGGGAAGTTTTTAATGTGTGACATTTTAATTTATTTTTAATCTTTGTTGGAAGCTGCCCAGAGTGGCTGGGGAAACCCAGCCAGATGGGCAGGTTGCAAATAATAAATTATTATAATTATAATTGTAATTGTAATTATTATTATTATTATTATTATTATTATTATTATTATTTAGCCACCCTTCATGCAAAGGTTCATAGATATAGCTCCCCCCCTTTTATCCTCCCACTAACCCTGTGAAGCGGCTTATTTCACTTCTGCAGAGGCTTCAGGGGCCTCCACCTTTCCCTCGGAAGTGGAGCTCCCTCTGCCTTGTCACCTGTGCCAGGATGACGGCAGGTGCGAAGCGAAACCCAAGAGGCGGCTTAGGTGACACCATCCATCATTTATGGCTCTGGGCAGGAGGGATGCTGCTCCGCTCGGCCTCTCGCCCCAGACGCCTGGGGGAGTCAAGAGGGACTCTGCATCCCAGCCTCCAGGTGGGACACGACTGAGCAGGTAAGAACTGCCTCCCCACCCCTCCGTGTCCTCAGCATCCTGGCAGAAGTGCTGCCTCTGTCGTTTCAGGTGAGGCAGAGAGGAGAGGAAGAATTTTTATTCATTTGCTGCATTGTCTTTTTCTCCAAGGATGGCGCGCGCGATTCTCCCCCTCCTCATTTAATCCCCACAACAACCCTGTGGGGTAGGGCAGGCTGAGAGGCAGCGACTGGCCCCCAAAGTCACACCCAGCGGGCTTCAAGTGGTCAAATGGGAATGTGAACTCTGGTCTCTCCAAAGTCGTAGTCCGACACTCTAACCCAGGGGTCAGCAACCTTTTCCAGCCGTGGGCCAGTCCACTATCCCTCAGACCATGTGGGGGGCCGGACTATATTTTGGAAGGGGAAAAAATGAATGAATTCCTATGCCCCACAAATAACCCAGAGATGCATTTTAAATAAAAGTGCACATTCTTCTCATGTAAAAACATGCTGATTACCGGACCGTCCGCAGGCTGGATTGAGAAGGCAATTGGGCTGGATCCGGCCCCCGGGCCTTAGGTTGCCTACCCCTGCTCTAACCACTACACCGTACTTGTTCTTGGTCACTCCCAGAGCTCAGAATCCGTGAGGAAACCAATTCCCTTTGGTTTATTACTCATTCTGTTAAACTGCTCCACACAGATCCTACCCCCAAAAGTTCTTTGCAAAACGCATGAGGTTATTTCTTCGTCTTTTTGGATCCCCGCTGCCCATTCCCTTCTGCTGATAAAATGACCGCCAGATAATAGTTGCCTCTTCAATTTCACATGCTGAATGACCACCTTCTGTCCAATGACGGCTGGCATTGATGTTACTGAACTATCCCCACCCAGAAGAGTTGATGTGGGTACCAAATTCAAAAGACGCACCTATCGATATCGGAGGTCTCTTAAAAGCAAGGCAGGCAGCCAGCAGTTAACCTGGATGTGGTATGTTAGAAAAGTTACATGCTTCGGAATAATGCAGTTGGGGGGGGGTCTCACTGGCTGTGAGATGTAGTGGTTAGTGTACCAGACTATTTACAGCTACTGGAGGAGCGTGCCTTTGGGGCTGAAGTCAAACTCTTGGAAGGCTGCAGTGCCTACTGTAGAGACTGATAGAGGAGAGAGATGTTTTGTTGCAGCTGGGGCAGAGGAAGGCGTCCGGTTGTGCTGTTGCAGATACACCCGGGAGTATCTTCTCTCTGCTCTCCTCCCAGAGGTCATTCCTCCTCTGGTCACTGCTAGAGATGCACAACCTGACTGTCTCCAGGCACTGCAGTTGTCCGCAAGGGATTCCCACAGGGCTGGGTTGGTGTTGCCAGCCTTCATATCATGTTTGCAGACATCTTCGTAGTGCAGAGTTAGTCTGCCAGCGGGCCTTCTGCCTGAAGCCAGCTCCCGGTAGAGCACGTCCTCAGGGACCCTGCCATCTTCCATTCTGTGGACGTGACCAAGCCAGAGTAGACAGGAATGTGAACAGGCTGGGGATGTGGGCTTAGAAGAGTTGGTGTAGTGGTTAAGAGCAGTGGACTCGTAATCTGGTGAACCGGGTTCGCTTCCCTGCTCCTCCACATGCAGCTGCTGGGTGACCTTGGGCCAGTCACACTTCTCTGAAGTCTCTCAGCCCTGGGTAGTGATAAGGCGGGATATCAAATCCAAACTCTTCTTCCTCCTCCCCCTCCTCTTCTTCTTCTTCTTCTTCCTCTTCTTCTTTCTTCACCAAGAAGGTCTTCTCCTGCATCCCCACCAAAGATGTCTGAGAGGGTGGTGGGGCAGAGAGAAGGGCTTCCCCCCTGGGCAGATTCGTTTGGGATAAAACGCTCCTTCAGTTAGCCTGGGCCCAAGACATATAAAAGGGACTAACAGTGTCTATTCATGTCTACTCAGAAGTAAGTCCCATCCAGATCTGTGAGGTTTGCTCCCAGGGAAGTAAACATGAGACTGCAGGCTGATCCAGAATTTGGGGGTGTCGCCCCGGCCTTCCTTGCCCTGCTTGTGTCTCCCACAGGTCTGAGGACAGCGGCCGGCTTCTCGACACATCACCATGGTCTCCCCGGCTATTGCGCTGGCGTTCATCCCTTTCGTGGTGACGCTGCTCATCCGCTACCGGCACTACTTCTGCCTCTTTTACCGGGCGGTGCTGGTGCGGCGGGTGCGAGACTACCTGACGGGCATCCCCAAGGAAGAGAGGGCCTTCCAGTACGTCTTGACCCACACCATCCCGGGAGACCCCCAGCACATCTTGGAGACCTTTGACCACTGGAGCTACCACTGCGAGTATCTCAGCAACCTGGGACCCCAGAAAGGTGTGCGATGGGGACGGAGGAATGTCCCTGTTTCCATCGGAGAAATGTTGGAGGGGATGGAATAGGATGTCCCTGTTTCCATCAGAGAAATGTTGGAGGGGATGGAATAGGATGTCCCTGTTATCATGGGAGAAATGGAATAGGACCTCCTTGTTTTTACTGGAGAACTGTCAGAGGGGATGGAATAGGACGTCCCTATTTTCGCCAGAGAAATGTTGGATGGGATGGGAATGCAGTGAGGAAGCCCGGATCCGTTTGTTTTTAATTTGCCTCTGTTTCTTTTTGAACAGCCTACCCCATGTTGAAGGCCTGAGACACGATGTGATTGCCTTGGCCCCTTGACTTAATCAAGTGGCAGGGAGTTCCAGGGAATGGGCTCTTCTTAGGTCTAACTGTAATGAGAGGGAGAGCACACACTGGTAAGGACATAAGCAGGGGTGCCCAAACTTTTTTCAAAGAGGGCCAGATTTGATGAAGTGAACATGCGTGAGGGCCGGCCAAAGCTTTTTTTAGGATTGAAGTTGTTGAGCTTTTTTACAATTTTACTCCGGGTTAAATTGACCAGCGGACCAGATTAAACCCCCGAAACGGACTTTGCACATGCCTGACATAAGGAGAGCCATGCTAGATCATTGCAGGGGGTTGGACTAGATGATCCTTGGGTCCCTTCAGAGGCACAACAGCAGAGAAAGAAAATAGCCACCATGTCTCCTCCGTGAATTTGTTGAATCTTCTTTTAAAGCCATCCAAGCTGCTGGCCCTCACTGCCTCCTGGGAGAGAGAATTCTGTAGTTTTTAAACTTCCTGTTGCCCCTTCAAGGTGCTGTTTTATTAGATGTATCATATTGGCCCAAATATAAGCCGCACCTGAATATAAGTCGCACCTTTAAAATTCAAAGGGCGGGAGGGGAGAGAGAGAAAAAGACAATGCCAGAATATAAGCCGCTCTCTTAAAATTCCGCAGTCACTCACACCCGTTTCGTTTTACCGTATGTCTGTTTCAGCAGCGATATCATAAAAGCCCATTTTTGTAAGGTTGCAAATTTAAGCCGCGCTGTAACTTTTCACGGTCAGAATTTTTTTGGGGGGGAAGTGAGACTTATATTCAGGGCAATACCTCCACATTTAGAAGCAGATCATAGCGGAAGCAATCAAACTACTAAAGCAGGCAGCAAAACTGCTGATCCTAAATCAGAGTTTTTTATTTATAGCTGTGGCCGCTTTTTTGTGGTTTTAGTCTAGATAGAATTTTGGGCATATGTTGTACTAATGTCAGCTGTGGTAATCAGTAACCTGCCCTAGAAGTATTTGGTGAAGGGCAGGCTAGAAGCACAAATAGCAAATAGATAAGGCCAGGTCACATGATCCCTCTTTCTTTCTGCCTATTTAAAGTGCTCTAGACCGCCTCTGCTAGAATGCTGTGCCAAAGACTAGAGAGACCGCGGCAACCATTAAGGAATGTAGAACCACAGAATTGTAGAGTTGGAAAGGGGTCCTAAGCGTCATCTAGTCCAACCCCTGCCATTTACAGCAGTGATGTCCAAACTTTTTCAAAGAGGGCCAGATTTGATGAAGCGAAGGGCCGTGAGGGCCAACCAAAATTGCTGAACTTTTTTTAGAATAGAAGTTGTTGAGCTTCTTTTAGGATTGAAGTTGTTGAGGTTTTTTTTAAGGATTTTACCCCAGGGCTCAGGGCAGCTAACACCAGTAAATTACAAGAAAAACATAACAGGGGGAAAAAAAACCCCAATTTAAAATGCGGTTTAAAATGCAGCCTCATTTTAAAAGTAGCCCATAGATCAAAACCATAAGGGGAGGGAAACATAAGGGTCAGACTGAGTCCAAACCAAAGGCCAGGCGGAACAGCTCCGTCTTGCAGGCCCTGCGGAAAGATGTCAACTCCTGCAGGGCCCTAGTCTCTTGTGACAGAGCGTTCCACCAAGTCGGGGTCAATACTGAAAAGGCCCTGGCCCTAGTTGAGACCAATAATAAACTGCCACAGGGGCCAGATTCAATTGACCAGCGGGCCGGATTACGCCCCTGAAACAGACTTTGGGCATGCCTGATTTACAGCATTCGAGCCAGGCGCCTATGTACAGTTATTGAAAACAACCTGGTTACAATGAGCTTCTAAGCTCACCATCTCTTTTAGTTATTCACTTTGAAACATCTTTTAGCCCTGACGCACCTGGGCTGTTTTTAGGGCTTATAGCATACGCATGTTATTTGCATTATAATTACTATTACGTTGTATTTCCCCCTTATGCTGCAAGACACTCAGTATACGATTGTAAGAGAGAGTCGTAAGAGCCGGTGGCATCCGGTCCCAGGTGTTCCCTTACAATTTATTGCAGCTTTCAAACTAACCAGGAATTGGTTGGTTTTCAAAGGATGACGTTTCAAAGCATTTCAGTGAACCAAGATTCACAGCGGAAGCGATTCCCAACCCCTCCCAGAGGGCCCGCCCCACAAGCCAACACAAGCAAAGAATCATGTTAATAGACTTTTGGTTGCTTTGTGCCAGTTTCTGGTCGAGGAGCCAACAGCGCAGCTGTAAATAGTGTTGTGCCCTGTTGCATTGGCTGCTGGCACACTGAAGCTGCCTGCCAACTGGGTTTCGGCGTCACAGCACATCCCTTAGAATTCTAGAGTTGGAAGGGACCCTGAGGATCATGTAGTCCGGCCCCCGCCTTGCGGGGATTGAACCTGCAACCTGGGCGTTATCAGCACCACGCTCCAGCCAGCTAAGAGGAGAGACTGTTTCTGAGCACAGGCAGAGAGTCTTTACCTCTGGCACAGAGGAACCACAGCACTAAAGCCTTGGGCTTCGAGCCAGAGGATAACTTTTCTGCCTTGATCCAGGCAGGAGACTGAGCTCCCTAAGTCCGGCCGGCCAAAATTAGCAGGCCCCAAATAGCTTCTACAGCTGTACAAGCCGCACGAGACTTTAGCTCCCGGACTGTGAAGGCAGCAGCTATTCGTAGGGCCCTGGTGGGCTCCCCCCCCCCCCCAATTTTTTTATTCATTTTATAACACAAATAAACAATACAAACAGAAATACAAACAATACAAATTCTTGTCTTACCCTTATTTTTTCAAAACATTTTTAGGTGAGTTTCCCCAAGTCCCCCCATCTGATTTTCATTTTACCTCATCTTTAGCAGTTTCATATATCATAAATTTTAACCATTTTTTATCACACTTACTTTTACCTTAAAAATCTTCACATTTCATCACTTACTAATAATACTATTTTAAAACACACTGTCTTCTACTTCTAACCCTACAGCCTATACCCACTTCCAAAGCTATTCTAAGATTTAAATATTAACGTATTTTTTCCAAATATTCTTTAAACTTCTTCCAGTCTTCTTCCACCGTCTCTTCTCTCTGGTCTCGGAGTCTCCCGGTCAATTTGGCAAGTTCCATATAGTCCATCATTTTTGTCTGCCATTCTTCTATAGTTGGTAAATCTTGTTTCTTCCAATTCTTCGCTAGTAATATTCTCGCCTTGGTGGGCTTTTGGGTTTCACAGCCTTCCCCAAGACGGTGTCCTCCTGAGATTTCATACTCTGGCTCCCAACAGTCCTGGCCAGCCCCGTGGAGGGCACCGTCTTGGAGAACGCTGTCTTAGAATAACCGCAGGGAATAAATTGGGAAGAGGTGGCTGGCTGCTGGGCAACCTCCATCCTTCCTCACCCCAAACGCAACCTTGATTTGATGCCTTCTAGCCAAAATCCTGGAGCGGCTGATCTATGAGAAGGCTCCCCTCCGAGTCTTGGAGCTGGGCACCTACTGCGGATACGCCACCATCCTCATCGCGCAGCTGTTGCCACTGGGCGCCCGGCTGTACACCGTGGAGATGGACGAGCGCAAAGCGGCCGTGGCCGAGAAGGTCATCCGCCTGGCTGGCTTCGACGATGACACCGTGAGTGCCTTGTGCTTCCACAGCTGCCCTTGCCAAGCTGCCGGGGGACGGGGGGCAGAGCTAGAGGCAAAGTGAGGCGGTTGGTTGCCTTAGGGTGGCAGGCTCTGGAGGGCTGGGGAACGCGGCAGATTCACCTCCTGTGCTTGTTTGTGCTTCCTCTCCTCTCTGCCGTGAGTCTGTTGTGCCACGGCCAGGCACGTAACTGCAGCCGCGTGGCAGGCAGGCAGAGGACATGGCATTTTCTGTTTTGCCCATTATAAGAAAAAGTGCTCCTTTTCTCTTTTGGGGTATTCCAGAGCCCATATAGAGTCCTGAAGCAGGTTGCCCATCAGTAGGAGGAAATAACAGAGGTCAGCCAGAGTACAGTGGCCCCTCTGGTTGCAAACAGGATCCATTCCGGAGGCCCGTTCACAACATGAATAGAACGCAACCCACAATGGCGCATCTGCTCACACGCAGGTTGCGATTCGCCGCTTCTGCGCATGACGTCATTTTGTGCATCTGCGCATGCGTGAGCGGCGAAACCCGGAAGCAACCCTTTCCCGTACTTCCGGGTCGCCGCGGGACGCAACCTGAAAAAACATATCATGGAGCAAATGTAGCATGAGGTATGACTGTATATTGAGAAGCAAAGCGACTAGTGAGCCTGATCTTTATTGAACTGTTGCAACAGGATGCCCCCTTCACATGCAGCAATTTTTAAATTGTCCACCCTGTAGCCCAAGACCACCCCCCCAAAACATGATACATACATTGCAGGAGGAGGCAAGTCTACAGCAGAAATCCTGTCTGCCAGGATACCTGATAATGGTCACTGTTTGCTTTACCTGGGCAGCCTGGCCATTCTTTTGTGATGGTAAATACTTTAGTTCCTGAGTCCAAGGTCATAGGCTCACCCTATTCATACACAAGTACACCCTTAAGACTGGATTTGCAATCAAAAGGACAATGGGAAGTCTTTCCCCAATTGCCTCCCTTACTGCAGAGGAATATTTGAGGTCATTGGGAGAGTCAAAATGGCTTCAGGATTGCTCTCCCACACTATTTCAGACACATGGTTCATATATTTAGATATGTGTGCATTTATGAATATTTATTCTATATTGGGAGACCTTAAAATTCTCGTAACATCCCTAACAGCAAAACCTCCAGGGCTAGCTAGCCCTGGCCTGAGACACAATCAAGCAGGGCAAACTGGAGCCATCAGAAGGAAAGATGCACACTCCCAAGAGTGTGAATCTTTGTCAAATTTTTATTAAACTTCAAAATATTTACATATATTTTTTCCCTTTTTTAAAATAAAGAAACCCCCTTTATTCAAAAGTTACAATACAATGCAATGCAATACATTTTCAATCCATATATCCTCTCTGCAGACATCAGTTTTTAAGTTTGTTAACCATTTCTCTTGAAACATGACTCCCTGCCTGAGATCCCACAGAGTCGCTGCTGGCAGTCAGTGCAGGCAGTACTGGGCTAGATGGGCCCATGGGCAGATTTCCCTGTGGGTGGATCCTGGTGGCAGCCTGCCTCTCTTTCTTTCTTTTTAATTTTTTTAATTTTTTTATTAAAGTTCTTACGTTACATCGGTAAACATTATCACATTACATCACAAGGCTTATTATACTATCATTTTCAACATGTATACAAAGTTTATATATGAAAGGAAAAACCAGGACGAAAAACTTTCCCAAAATCTTATATGTACCAACACTTTGGACTTCCTGTCTATCCCATTGTAAATTCCTTTTTTACAAATGAATGTACTCTTATTATTGTATATTTCTTTACATTTTATCTAATACATTCCTATGTCAATATGTACCCTCGGTCTTATTTCTCAACTCAGTCTCTCTCCAACGTCAATCGAACGCTAGCGCAGATAGCGAGCCTTTACTGTATTTTTGAACATATATCTTACATCTATCCCACTTTTCCATAAATTTTTGTTTTGAGTTGCCTCTCCAGCTATTTGTCAACTGCGCCATTTCAGCAAATTCTTGTAACTTGTTATGCCAATCTGTTATTGTCGGGGCTTCTTCTTCCTTCCACCCCTTTGCCACCAAAGTCCGAGCTGCAGGCGTTGCATGTAAAAATACCTCCCTAAAGGCATTCGGGATGTCCCTGCCAACAGAAATGCCTCTGCCTCTATTTCAAGAGAGCCAGTGTGGTGTAGTGGTTAAGAGCGGTAGTCTCGTAATCTGGGGAACCGGGTTCACGTCTCCGCTCCTCCACATGCAGCTGCTGGGTGACCTTGGGCCAGTCACACTTCTCTGAAGTCTCTCAGCCCCACTCACCTCACAGAGTGTTTGTTGTGGGGGAGGAAGGGAAAGGAGAATGTTAGCCGCTTTGAGACTCCTTAAAGGGAGTGAAAGGCGGGATATCAAATCCACACTCTTCTACTCTTCTTCTTCTTCAACCGCTTCTCTCGCGCAGGTGGAGCTCATCCGGGGACCCTCGCAGGAAGTCATCCCCCAGCTGAAGGAGAAATACGGGCTGAGCCACGTGGACTTCATCTTCATGGACCACTGGAAGCGCTGCTACCTGAGAGACCTGCAGCTGTTGGAGGCCCACGACCTCCTCCTGGAAGGGGCCACCATCGTGGCCGACAACATCATCTTCCCCGGCGCGCCTCATTTCATGCAGTACGTCAAGGCCTGCGGCAAGTATAAGTGGAGGATTCACAGGACCAGTCTGCAGTACTTCCGGGCCATTCCCGACGGCGTGGCCCAGCTCACCTGGACGGGTCTGCAGTGATGGGAGATGTCACTGTTATAGGAATAACTGCTCTGTTTCCCTTATGGGGTATTCCAGAGCTCGTATAGAGTCCTTATGTGGGTCCCCTATCGGTAGGAGGAAATAACAGAGGCCAACCAGAGAATATTGAGAAGTGTTGCAGGAACCTCCCCCCCCCAATCATTCAGTTTGTACAAACACGACACACACATGACATACGTGATGTTTCTGTTATAAATTCATAGAAAATCAGCCGTACATCGGATCTGTACCGTTCCACTTTTATTTTACACCATGAAGGAAGGACTATCAAAGGGGGGGAGACTTGACACAAGGCAGCCATAATCCCCCAAGCGAGCCCTTACCCAGTTGGCATGCCAACCTTGATGGTCCTAGGCAGAAGATCATTACACTCACAAAGGACCTGCATATGGAAGTGGATTCAGCACGGACTGAAACAAAAGACAGTGACCAGCCCTTCCCTCTGGGGGCAGGAAACAGTGAACTCCTCTTTGTCCTCAGGAATGTAATCATGGGGAGGGGGAAAGGAGGAACCGGACAGGTGACAAGACACTCAGGTTACCACCACAGCTCCTCCCTGAACCCCTCCTCTTTGTGATGTGTCAATGATGTAGTCATGATGTGGTCAAGATGTAGTCTTAGGGGTGTAGCATGGGGGAGTAGTAGCTAATAAAAGTTGGGGTCTTCTTTTGTTCGGGGCTTCCATCTTGTTCCACCTTGTGGGAGTCCTGTCACAACAGTCTTCAATAAAGACCAAGCCTACTGGCTGCTGTTTTGCTCTGCTATTCCTGGCTGGTGTCCTTGTTTTTTGTCCAAGGGAGCCCTCAGATTTCTCCGTTAACAGAAGCAAAGCGGCTAATAAGCCCGACCTTCAAGGAACGGTTGCAACAGGTCCCCTCTCACCACACACAGGAGGGAGAACCCTGAACAATGGTGTGCAAGGCCTTATATAGAGTTTTGAAATTGCCCACCCAGTCGCCCAAGACTCACCCCCCCAACAAAAATCATACATACATCACAGAAAGAGGCGGTCTACAGCAGAAATCCTGCCTGCCAGGATACCTGACAATGGTCACTGATTGCATTACCTGAGCAGACCGGCCATTCTTTTGTGATGGTTACTACTTTAGTTCCTGAATCCAGGTCACAGGCTCACCCTATTCACACCCAAATACGCCTTTAAGACAGGATTTGCAAGCAAAAAAACAAAGGGAAGGCTTCCCCCATTTGCCTCCCTTACTGCAGAGGAATATTTGAGGCCATTGGGAGATTCAAAATGGCCCCAGGATTGCTCTCCTGTACTATTTCAGACACATGGTTCATATATTTAGATATGTGTGCATTTATGAACATTTATTCTAGATTTGAGACCTTAAAACCTAACCCTAACATCGCCAATGGGGGCCTAGACAGCTCCTTCCTCAAGAGCCTGAGATGTGGCTATAAAGAGATGGGGTGGTCTCCTTTCTTGCAGGGAGGGAGAGCAAAGGAAGATCCTGTCCTGGTTTGCACACCCTTGTAAACAGCCATGGAAATGGCACCAATATAACGAAAGCAAAATGACTCTGTTCTCATGCAAATTTCCCGTTTTTGGGTGGGTACTGAAGACCTGCTAATACTCATCTCCTAGCGCAAGACCGACCAGTTTTTAAGCTGATCTATTTATTTCTTTATTTAGTTTGAGTCACTGGGGAATGCAGATCTGAGTTCCCCATGGCAGGCCTTGCCAGATGCTAGAATTGAGGCAAGTGAGCTATTTGGATGTTGCAATTATCAACTGGCAGTTTGAAATCTTCTCTGCCAGCAAACAAAAAAAGCCCCAAGATTTCTAGATTGGAACTGATTAACAGACCTCAGTCTAGTTCAAGGCGGTTCAAAAAGAAGGCAAGAGGGAAACACTGTGAATTATATTTAGAAATCTAACTTGAATGATTGCAGAGAATAAAATGATCTGCCCTGACTCCAACTGTCTTTTTTTCAGTCTGAACAAAATACCAGGGGCAAATGGATGGGGCTTCACAATTAAAGGAAGGAGTTAGCAAATAGCACCTCTCCTAGATGGCCAGGGTTTAGATGGCCAGTGTTTAAATGGGCTTTGCTCAAAGGTCAGTAACCAAATGGGCTCATCTCAGAACCACAGCAAATTCTACAATACCCTGACTGACTGAAGACCAAGAAAAAAACCATAACAAATTCCTTGTACTAATTACAGTGGTGCCCCGCAAGACGAATGCCTCGCAAGACGGAAAACTCGCTAGACGAAAGAGTTTTCCGTTTTGGAGGTGCTTCGCAAAACGAATCTGCTATGGGCTTGCTTCGCAAGACGAAAATGTCTTGCGAGTTCCTGCGTTTTTTTCCCCCTTTCCCCCCTCTTTTTCTAAGTCGCTAAGCCGCTTATCTGCTTATCCAATAAGCTGATAAGCTGCTAAAAGCCGCTAAAAGCCGCTAAAAGCCGCTAATAGCGCTAATAGCGCTAATCCGCTAATCCGTCAATGGGCTTGCTTCGCAAGACGAAAAAACCGCTAGACGAAGAGACTCCCAGAACGGATTCTTTTCGTCTTGCGAGGCACCACTGTAATTTAATCAGATTTCTGCCCTGCAATCACCAATGTCACCAAAGCAGCTTACAATAACAAAATTTTGTTTAAAAACTACTATAAAAACAGCAGGGCAGGCGAAATCTGTGAAACCAGGCCATTAAAACATCAAACAACAGAGGATGATTAAACAGGGGCTCAGACATTATTTCAAGTTGTTAGAGAACAGGCCAGATTTAGCCTGGTGCCAAAAAAGCAATGAAAGGTCCAAGATAAATATCATCAGGGAGGAATTCTCACAATTTGGGCACCTTCCCTCTCTATAGTAACCTCCTGCCACCCCGCCCTGTTTAACCTCCAAGCAAATTGGATCACACTTCTCAGGCAATACACTTTTTCACTAATGCCTCTAAAAATATTAGTGGCACAACAAATTCCCTGCATTGTTTGCGCTGTCAAGCCTGCCTGTTATTTCGCACACCAGTGCTGCTCCAAACTGAATTTCTGTCTCTGCTACAGCCTGCAGGCATTGTTTAAAGAGCAGGAATTGGCTATGCTCTGCCCTCTGTGGTTGGAGGCATCAATGCTTCTGAACACCACTTGCTGAAAAAACACAGGGAGAGATGCTCTTATCCTGCGGGGGGGGGGGGGGGGTTGCCACAGGCATCTGGAGAGTCACCATGAAAACAAGATGCTGGCCAGATGGGCCCCTATTGACCTGACCCAGCAGCTCTTCTCAGATGGCTCAGTCAGTAGAGCGTGAGACTTTTAATCTCAGGGTCATGGGTTTGAATCCCAAGTTGGGCAAAAAAAATTCCTGCATTGCAGGAGTTGGACTAGGTGATCCTCGTGGTCCCTTCTGATTCTAAGAGTCTTTGATTCTTATGTTCTTTTCTCAGAGGTGTGCAGGCAATTCCCCACCCCCACCACTGTGATGGAGCCTCAAACCACATGCCAGGGCCAAGAAGAAAAATCATAGGCCAGATAACAAAAGAAAAATGTTTATTGACAAAACTGTTTCTGCCGAGAGCAGAAAACTCACACACACACACACACCCCAAACGCAAACAAAAGACCGGCTGCCTTTGCTGCCAAAGTCAAGCGCTGAACCTCAACTCCTTTCCTCTCTGGAGTTTTTAGCTGCCTCAAACACTTCAGCAGAACGACAACGAAAGAGCCCAGCGGGGCAGGACTTCTGCGGCAGGGATGGGGGCAGGAATGGGTCCCACTTCCCAGCCAGGATTCAGGGCAGGCCTGGATCACACACACACCAGCCTGCTTTGCAAACGGCCTGGCTCGGGGAGACATTCCCCTCCTTTCCTGCTCCACGGAGGACAGATACACATCCAAAGGCTGGATTGAGTTCTTTTGGGAATCTAGATCATCCACTGGTCCTGATCTTGCTCAGCCCCTTCCATATCCACCTGGGGAGAGACACAAAACGATGAATTGCTAAGAGGCCAAGCTGAAAGGGATGCCCACTGCGAATGGATAGCCTCTTGTGCGGATGTGAGCTACGGGCCCAGGCCCCCTGAGCTGCTCAGCTCCTTCAGCACTGCAGCACCTCTGCTGAGGTCCTCCTTGTATGCACTGCTGTCTCCCTCATGGTCCGCTGTCTGGCTACAAGGGCGCCCCAGTGAATCCCAAAGAATTCTTCCCAGATCTAGACGTGGGAACGAGGAAGCCAAAACCCATGAGGAGCCCCCTACCAACCTCATTGATCTCCCCATCATCCGGAGACTCGTTGTAGTCGTTCATCTCGTCCATGTCTTGCATGTCCTCATCATCTTCGGAGTCTTCCTCGCTGTCCTCGTCATCTTCGTCATCCTCTTCTTCCTCCTCGTCATAAGTCTGCTAAGGCAAAGCAAAGGCGCAGCCGTCACTTTCCTGCCAGCCTCTCTTCCCGGCTCCTGTGCGCCACAGAGCCCTTGTCCACAATGTGGGATCTTTCCTGTTCCAGCCCCTGGCCAACAGCTGACTTAACTGGCTGCTCTGCTTTATGTTTGTGACTTTGTGGCTTAGGGCCTTCGTATTTAAGGGACTTCCTCTCCTGGTCTGCCCCACAGAGGACCTTAAGGTCCATGAATAATCAAAGTTTAGAGGTCCAGGGCCCTAAGGAAATTAGATTATCCTCCACCAGGGCCAGGGCCTTCTCAGTGATGGCTCCGACCTGGTGGAATGCTCTGTCCCATGAGACCAGGGCCCTGCAGGATTTAACCTCCTTCCGCAGGGCCTGTAAGACACAGCTATTTTGCCTGGCTTTCCATTTGAACTTAGCCTGATCTTTTATTTCCCTTCTTTCCCTCCCCCTACCCTTTTTATGAAGATTACCCACTCTGGGATCCCACAGCTAATTCTCCCCTGGTCTCCTCGCTGGCCTAAATAGGACTAATTTAGCCAGCTAGCCCTGGTGATCACCTAATATTTATTGGATGGATTTCCCCCTAAATTGATTTTTGAATTCTGAATTTACTGTTATTCACATTTTATACTGTATTTTATGCTGCTTTTTGTTGCATCAATTAAGTGTTTTAAATTTGCTGTTAACCGCCCTGAGCCCGGTTTTCTGAACCTGGAAGGGCGGAGTATAAATAAAATTATTATTTTAAATTATTATTTTAAATTATTATTATTATTATTACTACTATTATTATTATGTTTTGCAAACTGCCTTGATACAGCTGTTACCGTTAAAGGTGATATAACAATATTTCACATAAATTCAACCATGTGGCTTACCATGTAAGCCCTCAAGACAATATTACAATTTATCTACAGCCCCTGCTATCCTCAAGGCGGATTGCAGCTTTAAAACGCAGGAAGTTCCTCTCAATCCTGCAAGCTCTCCTTCTAAATGATATGAAACACCCGTCTCAGTTCCTTTCCCTTTCTTACACACGTCACAATCTTCTTAAAAGGAGTCCAGGGTTTCTCCGCTCTTATGTAGCTCCTAAAGGGTAAGCCTAGAATTTCTCACATCCTCATTAAGCCTAGAAGGCCTTGTGCTTTTGTAACCCCTCCCTGCAAGATACAGGTGCCTGTTTTCTGTGCACTCTGCAGAAGATGGTTATAACAGCAACCAGCAGGAACCACTCCTCTTTTAAGAGCAACCAGGGAATGGCTCAATAGGAAGCAGAGGGTTTAGGCTTGCAGAGGAGGGATGATATGGGGGTGGCAATTGTGAGATCCTGATGTAAATGGTCCAAGTGAGAGGAACCATGAGAGGAAAGGACCCAAGAGATGGAGTGAAGCCATTAGGCACATCTAAGATAAGTGACGGAGGTGGAGGCAATCCCAGGGCAACAAGGCCCTTTCCTCTGGTGTGACATCATTATCTAAGTATGCGATGGTGGTGATGATAATAATAATAATAATAATAATAATAATAATAATAATAATGGCAGCCCATAACCTGCCCAGATCCATAGCTCCTTGAACAAACCCTCCCAATCTAGGTGCAGAACACCCCGGCCCCACTCCAGTGTATCCCAAGGGCTGACCAGGTTGTTACCTCGGAGGCAGGCTTCCCAATTGGGACCAAGTTGTTATCTTTCTCAGCGATGCTCTGCAGCTGTGACAAAGGGAGAAAATGTTAAATTAATTCAGAGAAACTATCAAGAACATCCAGAAGGAAGGTTCAAAATGAAGAAGAAGAAGAGTTTGGATTTGATATCCCGCCTTTCACTCCCTTTAAGAAGTCTCAAAGCGGCTAACATTCTCCTTTCCCTTCCTCCCCCACAACAAACACTCTGTGAGGTTCGTGGGGCTGAGAGACTTCAAAGAAGTGTGACTGGCCCAAGGTCACCCAGCAGCTGCATGTGGAGGAGCGGAGACACGAACCCGGTTCCCCAGATTACGAGTCTACTGCTCTCAACCACTACACCACACTGGCTCTCTGAAGACAGGTGAATTGGAGGGGAAAGCGGGGGAAAGGACACGCTTTCCAACGGACAAAATATGAGATTGCCCTCAGGAAAAAGCTCTTTCTTTTTCCTGTTCACTACACAGAAGCATAGAGTTTAAAGGACCACCAGAGTCATCTAGTCCAACCAATCACAGCTCAAGATTCCCCGGCAGGTGGCCGGCCAGCCTCTGTTATAAACCTCCAATGAAGGAGAGGCCACCACTTTTGAACAGCTCTTACTGTCAGAGAGTTCTTCCTAATGTTTGACTGGCTCCATCCGACAGCCCTGCTCCTTCCTCTTCCTTATTCCCAAAGACACCTCTGCTCCTTGCATTGCTCACCCAGGCCTGATGCTGCTGTTCTTGCTGCTGAAGCTCATTCTCATCCACACATGGCCGGTCCAGGTTAAACCACAGCGCCTCAGTGACTCGTGGGAAGAGGGAAGGAAAGAGCGTGGACATGTCTTCCTGAGGGATTGGGAGAAGAAAAATGGTTGGAAAAGCACTACAGTGGTACCTCTGTACCATTCTGGAGCCCCGTTCACATCCTGAAGAGAACGCAACCTGCTTCTGCGCATGCGTGTGACGTCATTTTGAGCGTTTGCACATGCACGAGCAGTGAAGCCTGGAAGTAACGCGTTCCGTTACTTCTGGGTCACCGCGGCGCGCAACCCGAAAACGCTCAACCCGAAGCTACTTCAACCCAAGGTATGACTGTATAGTCAGATATGGCACTATAAAGGACAGGGGCAGGTCTGATCCTGTGTCCCTAAGGAACGATCCTTCACTCATCAGCCACACAGCCCATGCAACCCAAACCATCGCCACATTGTACCAAGGGATTCTAGGCAAAGGCAGTACCCAACACATGGTCTTCAGCAAACACGCTTTGCTAGAAAAATGAGTACTTGATGCTAACACATGTAAATGAAGCAGCATTGGTTCGTTTTGCATTCTTTTGGATTGGATGTATCGCAGGCATCTCAGAGGACCAAGGTAAAGGACCCCTGGATAGTTATGTCCAGTCAAAGGTGACTATGGGGTGGGCCACTCATCTCATTTTCAGGCCAAGGGAGCCGGCGTTTGTTCAGAGACATCTTTCTGGGTCATGTGGCCAGCATGACTAAACCGCTTCCGGCACAACGGAACACCGTGACAGAAACCAGAGTGCACGGAAATGCCGTTTATCTTCCCGCCACAGCGGTACCTATTTCTCTACTTGCACTAGTGTGCTTTCAAACTGCTAGGTTGATGCTTTTGAATTCTGGTGCTGGAGGAGACTCTTAAGAGTCCCATGGACTGCAAGAAGATCAAACCGATCCATTCTGAGGGAAATCAGCCCTGAGTGCTCACTGGAAGGACAGATCCTGAAGCTGAGGCTCCAATACTTTGGCCACCTCATGAGAAGAGAAGACTCCCTGGAAAAGACCCTGAAGCTGGGAAAGATGGAGGGCACAAGGAGAAGGGGGCGACAGAGGACGAGATGGTTGGATGGTGTTCTTGAAGCTACCAGCATGAGTTTGACCAAACTGTGGGAGGCAGAGGAAGACAGGAGTGCCTGGCGTGCTCTGGTCCAGGGGGTCACGAAGAGTCGGACACCACTAAACAACAACAAGAAAGGCAACGAGGGAACTGAGTGGAGCTGCACTTAATTGCATCTTGAATGATAAATATAGGACTAATAAGGCAAGCAGTTTATCACATGGTGAAAGTTTTCCAGGGCGGTTTACAGCACAAGAGTGGCTGGGGAAGCCCAGCCAGATGGGCAGGGTATAAATAATAAATTATTATTATTAATTATTATATTTGTTGTTGTTTAGTCGTTTAGTCGTTTCATGATCTGTCCTTCCAGTGAGCACTCAGAGCTGATTTCCTTCAGAATGGATGTGTCTGATCTTCTTGCAGTCCATGGGACTCTCAAGAGTCTCCTCCAGCACCAGAATTCAAAAGCATCAATTCTTTGGCGATCAGCCTTCTTTGTGGTCCAGCTCTCACTTCCATACATCACTACTGGGAAAACCAGAGCTTTAACTGTACGGACCTTTGTCGGCAAGGTGATGTCTCTGCTTATTATTATATTACAAGATGAGAAACAAATAAAAATAATCATTACAATTATAATATAATATTAAGCAAGGGGCGGAGCTGGGGGCACCGCCTTCTCTCCCTCCCTCTATGGGGTCAGGATTCTTCCCCCCCCCCCCCCCACTTTCTCTCAGGCCCAGGAATACTTGGCGGGGCCTTTGGGGGGGTCACAGAGTGAGACCCCCCCCGCACCTATTTTAGGCACTGCCCGGGGGTGTTAAATGGGCTCCCCTGCAAGCCAAAGGTCATGACCTCCAGCGGCCAACAGCATCCGGGTCATTGAGCCCGCCGTGCCCCCGGTCCCCCCCCCCGTGCATCTCCTTCTCTCCTGCCCCCCCCCTTTCCCTTCCCCTCTCCCCTCACCTCCCACTTCGTTGCTGAGGGAGAAGCCGGCCCCGGTTCGAATCCCCCATGCCCCCGGAAGCGCACCTGCCATGCTCCGGAAGCGCTCCGCGGCGGTGGGGGGGGGGTGTTTCGGGTCTTGTTTGTTTCACTCAACATCTTTCACCGGAAGTGTTTTCCCCTCTTCACTTTTTTCTAACTCTAGGTTTTCCACGTGCCCAGTGCGCAGGCGCGTGGGTGGAGCCTCTTCGTCCCCGGCGGCTGGAAAGGCTCCTGACCCCGCCCCTCCCAGGAGGATTCCTGCGCGCCTGCGCAGTGGAGCCCTGTAGCGTCTGCGAGGGGCGGGTTTAATCAGGCGCTTATTCATACAGCTGTTAAGGAGGGAGGGGAAAGGAGGGGCAAGTTATTTGATTGGTTGATCGACCAAGCAATGAAGTAATTTAATTGGTTGATTTAAAAAATGCCATTCTTACTTCAAGCTGAACCCTGTTTAATTTTATTGTCAATAAAACCAGATTCGGTAGTAAAGGAGGAGTATTTAATGTGTTTGAAAATGCTGCATTTGGGACGGGAAGAGGAAGCTGGGGAGAAACTGACAGCAGATTGTTTCGCCCGCTAGAGCTGCTTGCATGTGGCTACTTTCAGCCCCAAAACCAAAATGTTTAATAAGGGAAAAACAAGAACAAAAGTTTGCATGAAAGTGGCAGAGGCAGTTTGGTGCAGTGGTTAGAGCAGTGGTGGCCAAACTTGGCCCTCCAGCTGTTTTGGGACTACAGTTCCCACCATCCCTGACCACTGGTCCTGTTAGCTGTGGATGCTGGGAGTTGTAGTCCCAAAACAGCTGGAGGGCCAAGTTTGGCCACCACTGGGTTAGTGTCAGACTGGGACCTGGAGGAGAGAAGAGTTTGAATTCCTCACCAGGCTCTCACAGGGTGACCTTAGGTGCCAGTCACTGCCTAACCTACCTTGCGGGCTTGCTGTTGTTGGGGGCATAAAATAAGGAGGAGGAGAGGCAGAAAAAGGTTGAATATAAATGCAAGTAATAATTGTCATTGATAATAGTGAGCAGGGGATGGGCCAGATCCATACTTCCCCTGTTGGACTTCCACACCCCCTACAAATCAACCCTTGCCTGGTCAGGGTGCCAGCTTGCTTCACTCCGTCTGCAACTCGCCTGCCTGCCTGCTGTAATATCATTAAATAAATGCACTTACGTAGGTGCTCTTCAGCCCCTTCTGGACCGGTCATTCCTTTTTTATATATATAAATGATTTTTATTAAGGTTTCAGAAAAAAAAAATTAGACAGAAAGACATAAAAAAAATACACAAATACACTATACATAATCCAAAAAAAGGAAAATAAACACACACAAAAAACACAAAAGCAAATAAAACAGAATAAACAGAACAGTTAAAAACAATATCACTTTTTCATTTCCGTTTTTAAATTTACTTATTTTCTGGACTTCCTCATACCTCCCTCTTTTGTATTCCAGTCCAAATTGTTTGTCCAGCAATTTCTTTTCCACTTTTTTAATCCCAGTCTTTAATCTTAATATAATATAATATAACATCAAAATTTTACCTCTTTAGTACCAAATTTCCATTTCCTTAAACTTCTTTAATCCTAATCTTTAATCTTGATCTATCTATAACTTTATCCTGTACAGCTGGAAACCACTTATTTTCAATCCAACATCACTCTAACATTCATTAATTTTGCAGTGTTTCTGTAGATAATCTTTGAATTTCTTCCAATCTTCCTCTACCGACTCTTCTCCCTGGTCACGGATTCTACCAGTCATTTCCGCCAGTTCCATATAGTCCATCAGTTTCATCTGCCATTCCTCCAGCGTGGGAAGTTCTTGTGTCTTCCAATACTTTGTGATGAGTATTCTTGCTGCTGTTGTTGCATACATAAAGAAAGTTCTATCCTTTTTTAACACCATTTGGCCGACTATGCCCAGGAGAAAGGCCTCTGGTTTCTTAGGGAAGGTATATTTAAATACCTTTTTTAATTCATTATATATCATTTCCCAGAAAGCCTTAATCCTTGGGCACGTCCACCAAAGGTGAAAAAATGTACCTTCAGTTTCTTTGCATTTCCAACATTTATTATCGGGCAAGTGATAGATTTTTGCAAGCTTGACTGGGGTTATGTACCACCTGTATATCATTTTCATACTATTCTCTCTTAAGGCATTACATGCCGTACATTTCATACCTGTGGTCCACAACTGTTCCCAGTCAGCTAACATAATGTTATGTCCAACGTCCTGTGCCCATGGACCGGTCATTCCTAGGGTCCAGATAGGAGGTGTGAAGTAGCAGCTTAAAAAACAGCAACCCAAAAGCATGCGCAGAGTTCCTCTCCTCTCTGCCCTATTCATTGACGAGCAAGCAAACTGCCTGAGTCGATCCGATGAAACAGCTTCCTTGGCAGGTCTTATTTCTATGGTTTGGAAGAATCACTCGCAGGAGCACAAATTTATTCAAAACTGCAAAATGATAAAATCAGCTGCTGTCGATGCCACCTGCTTTTTAGGACCTTAATAGAAGGCATCCGGTTCTGCAACAAGCAAGCCACTCCTTCCTGGAATTAGAACTCACTATTTGTCTCCAAAGTCCAAAGTTCTAACCTCTGTTATGTAAAATCTTCCCAGAGCTCAGCAGCAACAGCAGAGATCATGCTTTGAACTCAGAAAGTCCCATCCCGAGATCTAAACAGTAAAGAATCAGTCACCTACTACAAGCAGCCGGAAGGGCCTTTCAAATTCAAATGCAAACTTTGCTTATCTGGTCTGAAAAGCAGGGGGTTTTTTGGGGGGTGGACATCTCTACAACACAATTCTATGTGTTTGGGACATGGGGTAGATTGCCAACAAACTCAGCTCTTATTCCGAGGGATACTTCTTCCACTTCTTTCTGTAACGTTCTTGTTATGGGGAAAAATGGGGGGGGGGGGTTGGCTTTTGCTGCCCAACTCCCCAAGGGCCTGGGTCCCCTAAGTCCATGATTGGTCAGAGATGAATGGATCTTTACTTTTTTGTTGCAACAAAGTTCCCTCCCCTCCTTGCAAGGAGGTAGGAGAGATCCAGAACAATGGTGCACAAGGTCCTATAAAGACTTTTGAAATTGCCCACTTTGTTGCCCAAGACCACCCCCCAAAACATCATACATACATCACAGAAGGAGGTGGTCTCCAGCAGAAATTTGAGAGGGTTGCTTCTCTCCTGTCTGCCAGGATACCTGATAATGCCTCACTTGATTGCAGTTTCTGGGTAGCCTGGCCATTCCTTTGAGATGGTAAATACTTTAGTTCCTGAATCTCTTCCACATATCAATACAGTCATACCTTGGGTTGAAGTTGCTTCAGGTTGAGCTCTTTCGGGTTGCAATCTGCAGCGACCTGGAAGTAACGGAACGTGTTACTTCCAGGTTTCGCTGCTCGCGCATGCACAGACACTCAAAATGACCCCCATGCGCATGTGCAGAAGCGGCAAATTGCGACCCGCACACGTGCAGATGTGCAGTCGCAGGGTGTGTTCACTTCAGGATGCGAACCGGGCTTCAGAACGGATCCCGTTCGCATCCTGAGGTACCACTGTAGTTTGTTAAACTTAACAGATACTTGCTGAACTGTATTTGCAGGGACTTGTAAGTTCCTACAGTCCAAAGACAATTGGAAAGCTTTTCCCATTTCCTTCCTCCTTGCAGAGAAATATTTGAGGTCAATTTGGGAGAGTCAAAATGGCTTCAGGATTGCTATGTGTTTGCCTTGTACATATATGAACATTTATTCTATATTTGAGACCTTAGAATTCTTCTAACACTCTTAACTGCTTTCTCCGTAACCAGATAAAGGTTATCTCTGAATACCTGATTCTGCTCACAACCGACAGAGCAAAGTCTCCTATCTCCCAGGAATCTTGCTTTGCAAGCTTCGCAAATCAAGGACAGGCTCAGGTGTGCATTGGCCTGATCTGACAAGGCAGTCCGCCTGCTGCTAAGTCCTCATCATGATCTGTGCAGTTTATTAGCAGCCATAAAACTGTTTGTCCCAGGAAGGCTACGTGAGGTCCTGGGCGTACGCCAAGCATATCTCATGCATGCTTATAAGTCTCAAAGACTTCAATCAAGGAGACTCACGGTCGCATAAGAAGTACTTATTCCTGCATTGCAGGGGGTTGGTCTAGATGACCCCAGGGGTCCCTTCTAAGTCCATGATTCTAAGCATCTTTACAATGGATTAGGGCTTAAGGTGACATCCTTAGTACAGTATATGCTGAGGGTCCACCACACCCTCCTGTTCTGATCTGCAGGTCCAAATGCAGACCAGGGCAAAGGCTTGACTGATGCTTCGAAGGACCCAGTTGCAGGGATGCCAAAAGAAGATGCACAAAACTTCAGAGTAGCTCAGTTGGTTAGGGGGTGGCGCTGATAACGCCAAGGTTGCAGGTTCGATCCCTGCAAGAGACAGCTGCATATTCCTGCATTGCAGGGGGTTCCACTGCGTCCCTTCCAACTCAACAATTCTCTCTGAATTCTGTTCTAATTTGAATGCTTTATTATAAAGGTGTATCAAGAGATTTACATGCAGGATTCCTTGCCACTACGCTTCAGGACGGCCACTGAAGCGGCATGGCTTTGCCAGTGAGGCTTACTTATAGGAAAAGCAAGCTCCGATAGCTGGCAGAAACAGCCCCATTTCTTCTTCTTCTTTGGTGATCCCTCGTAGCCGAGTAAGATTGTCTTCCATGAACACGGTCTGAACAGTGAGTCTGTAAGTTACTGTGGAGGCCAATTCTGGACCCACACGTCCTTCCACAGTGGGGACATTGGTTTCCGGGCAGGAGTTGATCACGGTGTGGATTTGCCAAGCATGCCTTCCTCTTAGCGCATTTCTCCTTTGTGTCCTGAGTTTAAGCATCTTCCAAGCCCATGACACCTTTGGTAAAGGCTGTTCTCCAACTGGAGCGCTCTCAGGCAAGTGTTTCGCAATTGTCAGTGTTTATACTACATTTTTTTAGATTTGCCTTGAGAGAGTCTTTAAACCTCTTTCATTGACCACCAGAATTACGCTTTCCATTTTTAAGTTTGGAATAGAGGAGTTGCTTTGGAAGACGATCGTCAGGCATCCGCACAACATGACCAGTCCAACGAAGTTGATGTTGAAGAATCGTTGCTTCGACACTGGTGATCTTTGCTTCTTCCAGTACACTGGTATTACCGTAGTTCACCTATCCTCCCAAGTGATGTGTCAAATTTTTGGGAGACACCAAAAAATTAAACACCCCTGGCTTAGAGGCCTCTTCCCCACCACTCAACAGGCTAGCAACTGGAGAAGCCTGCCCTCCCCCAACTCGCTAAACCAAAAGTTAAGACTTCAAAGCAAGCAGATAAGCAGATGTGACCCCATTTTACAGCTCACAGCAATTCACCCCACTGTTCTCTTGGGGCAATTGCCTCCTCACCTCCCTCACCCCAGTTTAAAACTGCTGCCCTTTATTCCAACTCAAGCTGCATCTATATTGGTCTTGCAACCGTTTCACACTGCATATTTACCATATTTTTCCGTGTATAAGGCGAGGTTATTTTATTTAAAAAATATGCTAAAAATTGGGGGTTGTCTTATATACATATAGTGGAGAGGTGGGATGGGCGATTGGTGGGGTGGCTGCCGCAAGCAGGAGGTTGTCAACGGTGTTTTTGTGTACGATTGGTAGGTGCGGGAAGGTCCACTGGCTATTGACTGCTGCGGCAATTGGGCGTGCGATTGGTGCTTGCTTTTGGTGATAGTGCAGACAATTGGTGGCTTTGTTGATGTGTGTGCAGTTAGCTGTGGCGGTCCTGCTGGTTAGTGATTTTCAACACCCCCCCCATAAAAAGCTCAACATGCCTGCGCAATCCCCCCCCCTTTTCTCAATTTGGAGTCCCAAAATATATACATGGGGGAGTCTTATAGATGGAAAAATACGGTATTTTATTACAGTGTTTTAGACTGTTTCGAAAGAAGAAGAAGGGGATGACAGAGGACGAGATGGTGGGACAGTGTTCTCGAAGCTACAAACATGAGTCTGACCAAACTGCGGGAGGCAGTGGAAGAAAGGAGGGCCTGGCGTGCTCTGGTCCAGGGGGTCACGAAGAGTCGGACACAACTAAACGACTAAACAAAAACAGACTGTTTCTCTCCCCCACCCCCAATCCCACAATTGCTACTGTATGAAATTGTGCAACTGTTTCTATTGCTGATGCTTTTGATGAGGAATTGCTTCAAAGTATTTGATGGGATGCAAGTCATGAATGGAAATAAATAGGCAAATAGACAAAGCTTTCCTTTGGGGTGTCTTTGAACTCTACGATTCTCTGTTTGGAGCACTTCCAAGGTGATATTCTCTGTCTCCTTGGTGGGGCACGCTTGGCAAAGCCACTTCCGGCCTGCCCAGGAGGTGGGGTTGCGGGCTTCACGCCCACCCCCACGTGAGCGGGAGCTGGTTTCAGCCCCTGTGAGAGCAGGGGAATCCCGGCCGTGTCTGAGAGTATTGGCGGCGAGCGATTGCTCGTGTGGCGGTAGGCATTGGTAAGAAGGGGTTAAGAGGATGTGGGGGGGGAGGAACGCCATCACCTCCCCCCAGTGAGCGAAGGGTGGTCCGTTAAAGGACTCCGGGGGGCGTGGCCCTGTCCGAAGCCTATGGAGGTGTGGGCCAAAGGCACGCCCCCAAGCGGTGACCCGGGGGAGCTCCTGGGGGAGCTCCTAGTCGACCGTGCCTCGGCGGGAGACTCCCCCGATATAGTGTTAACCCTTCCCCGTGTCTCCAGCAAATGGGTTGGAGCCGGATAGTCATTAGGACCAATGCCTAAGCCAGTGCCTCTCATTCCTGAATTCAATAAAGTTGTGGCCTAATTCGCCCATTTAACCTTAAACCATGGTGTCTCGTGTCTTTATTTATCCTGGTGGGGGGCGGGAACTCTCCACGCAAGTGGGAGCTCAGTGCTCCTTTGAACAATCATTGACTGACGATTTCTCAGCTGATCTTTGGAACCTGGCATATTGGGAAGTCTGCTTCTTTAAGGCTTAAGGAGCTCTTGGCTTTCATCAGCTGTGCTGCCAGCCCACCTGAGAGAGAGAGAGAAAGCAGCTGCAGGTGAGAATGCTCAGGTATAAAAGGTCTGTTGGGAGGATTTACTGTGTTTGAAAGTGGGTCTTCCTTGGCTGTATGCACAGGTAAGTGATGGAGGAATGGACTGGTGCTCCTTTTGGGACTCACCTGTAGCACCGGTTTAAAAGTGGCTGGAAACTCTTGCCTAATATGCTTGTGAAGGACAGTTTTCTGGAATTACAATGCTGTTTTTGGAACACTGCTCATCTCCCCTCGTATCTTTCCTTTCTTGTTTTCATGTCTTTCTTCCTTATTATTGTTGTTGTTGTTACTGCTTTTTATGTATTAGAAAGTGAGGGCAACTATTTTAAAAAGTGGACAGAAATAAAACCAGGTTAATGGCTATGGTTTTCCTGGCTCCTGTGGATTTGGGTCGTGGGCTCTTCCTCTGGGTTGCTGTTTGTTTTACAGTGGTACCTCGGGTTAAGTACTTAATTCGTTCCGGAGGTCCATACTTAACCTGAAACTGTTCTTAACCTGAAGCACCACTTTAGCTAATGGGGCCTCCTGCTGCTGCCGCGCCGCTGGAGCACGATTTCTGTTTCATCCTGATGAAAAGTTCTTAACCCGAGGTACTATTTCTGGGTTAGCGGAGTCTGTAACCTGAAGCGTATGTAACCTGAAGTGTATGTAACCCAAGGTACCACTGTATTACTTATTTCATAAAATTTATTCACCACCTGAATGTAAAACACACTCAAATCCATTCACAAAAAAGGGAAAAATAAAATTGCCAATAAGAAGAATTAGCAATTTATGATTTTTAAAATGTTAAAATAATATTCAATCTTGCATCACCTTTTAAAATACCTGGGCAGCCTTGTCTACACAAAAATGTTTTCAGGAGGCACAAAGAATACAGCAAAGGTGCCTGTCCGATGTCAATAAGCAGGGAGTTCCAGAGGGCAGGTTTTGCCACACTGAGAGATCAAGTTCTTAACAATACAGAACAGATATCACTTGGCACCAGTTCCGCAGATCAAAGCAGTCAAGTGGGCATATAAAGGGCACTTGTTCTCTTTTGCAAGGCTTTGTTTTCCAGCAAAAATAAAAGTTTAGTGTGTTTTTTTTTAAACCTGAGAAGTTGAATGGGGAAACTGGTTTCCAAAAGTGTGGGTAAGGGAAGTTCTCTGCTGATCTTACCTGGGTGAGTAGACACAGTTGGAGGGGGGGGGAGGGAGGGAGTTAAGGAAAGATGACTGAGGTGGGGGCAGAATCATCTGCTGCAATTTCCTCTCCTGGTTGCAGGCAGTGTTGATCACAGCTCCAGTTCACGGCACTGAGAGCAGCCGACAAAGCTGCCCTCTGCAGCCTTGACAAACCAGGTGGGTCCTTGTGATATTGCAGCTATTTGGTTCTTTGAATCTATTCCTTTCTCTCTCTCTCTCCCGCCACCATCTGCAGGGAGATGGCAGCGTGCAGGAAGTTGCTGGGGCTGCTGGCTCTCTTGGCTGCCGGGGCTGCTGGTGTCTCGCTGCTGAACACGTGCATGGATGGCAAACATCACAAAACGGAGCCTGGGAAAGAGGATGAGCTGCATGGGCAGGTGGGCTCTCTCCCCAAAGGGGATTCTGAAACTCAGTTCTATTCCCTGATCTGAGCTGTGCCAGAGAGAGTGAATGGAGGGCAACAGCAGTAAAATATACTCGGAGTCAAGAGTGGATTTCATGCTCTTTATTCAGCTCATAGTGGTGAGGAGGAATGGAAGTTCCCCCAGAATGTCTGCTTTATAGACATTATTTACACGATGGGCCCCACGTGATTGGCTAATTCCAGGATTCTCCTGTAGGCCAATCAGGTTGCAGATTCACTTCCACCTGGAGCTGGATTGGGTGGCTCCTGTGGACCAATCAGACTGCTGTATTCTGGATCCTATTGTTCTAGGGCCAATCAGACTGCTGCATTCTGAATCCTATTGTTCTAGGGCCAATCAGGCTGCTGCATTTTGGATCCTATTCAACTCAGTACATAACAGGCAGCCTTTGCCAAACCTGGTGCTCTGCTGATGATGATGGACTACAACTCCCATCAATCTCAGCCAACAGAGGTTGGGCAAGGCGATAGCTCTGAAGGAAAGCCAGCTTACTATTTTTAATTTTTGCTAAGGCTATTCTAGGCTGCATCAACAGAGGTCTAGTGTCCAGATCAAGTGAAGTAATAGTCCCAGTCTATTCCATCTTGGTCAGGCCCCATCAGTGTCCAGTTTGGGGCACCCCGGTTTAAGAAGGATGTTGACATCCTTCTGGAAGGGGTCAGAGGAGTATAACCAAGAGTATCTCCGGGCCACAAGCCTGGGTAGTGTGTATGGAGTTCCTGGACTGTCTAGATAAGTCTCATTGATGTGGTCTGAAGGAAAGCAGAGCAAGATGTTTGACACCAGTTGGCTGCAGGAAGAATAAGAAGAGGAGTTTGGATTTTATATCCCGCTTTATCACTACCCTAAGGGGTCTCAAAGTGGCTAACATTCTCCTTTCCCTTCCTCCCCCACAACAAACACTCTGTGGGGCGAGTGGGGCTGAGAGACTTCAAAGAAGTGTGACTAGCCCAAGGTCACCCAGCAGCTGCATGTGGAGGAGCGGAGACGCGAACCCGGTTCACCAGATTACGAGTCCACCGCTCTTAACCACTACACCACACTGCAGAAGTTGCTGGAAGGAGGCGGACAAGGTGCCATCCAACCGCCTTAGGGACCCCACTGGATTTGTGTAGGGTTTACTCCTTAGGGTCTGGAAACCAACCCTTAAGAGCTGGGGTACCCCTTCCAACCCTATAGTTCTATAGGTGTACGATTTAATGACAAGCGAAATGAGAATAAATTTGCCACTGGCTGGGAAGCAGGGCTTGGGGTGTGAGCGAGTGAAGGCAGCGTGGAACATCCTAGTCGTCTTGTGACTTGGGAGGGCGGGCGAGGTGCTAGATGAGTTGGCCTTTCCTCCCCCATCCCTCTTTCCCTCTCCTCCCATAGTGCTCCCCATGGAAAGAAAATGCTTGCTGTACAAATAGCACGAGTCACGCCGCACATGATGACCAGTCCTACCTGTACAACTTTAACTGGAACCACTGCGGGATCATGTCAGATGCCTGTAAACGACACTTCATCCAGGACACCTGCCTCTACGAATGCTCGCCCAACCTGGGCCCCTGGATTAACAAGGTGGGCTTGGGGGTTTGACCTTTAAAGCCCTATGCGGCCTAGGACCCACAAACCTACGGGACCGCCTCTCCTGGTATGCCCCGCGGAGGACCTTAAGGTCCACAAATGACAACATTTTAGAGGTCCCAGGTCGCAAGGTGGTTAGATTGGTCTCCACTAGGGCCAGGGCCTTTTCGGCACTGGCCCCGACTTGGTGGAACGCTCTGTCACAAGAGACTAGGGCCCCAGCGGGACTTGACATCTTTCCGCAGGGCCTGCAAGACGGAGCTGTTCTGCCTGGCCTTTGGTTTGGAATCAGTCCCTTATGTTTCCCTCCCCTTATGGTCTTGATCTATGGGCTACTATTAACACGAGGCTGCATTTTAAATTGCATTTTAACTTGTATTTTAAATTGGGTTTTCTCTCCCCCCCCCATTATGTTTTTACTGTAATTTTACTGGTGTTAGATGCCCTGAGCCCGGCTCTGGCCGGGGAGGGCAGGGTCTAAATAACATTTAATATTAGCATTTCACCTGTGTACATCTACCCCCACGCACCCCTGAAAGAGAACCAGGCCGAATTTGCTGGACTTTGGGTCCCCCACATTTTTGTTAGGATATTTCCGTTCCACCTTAAAAGGGAGCAGGCTTTGTGAGTCAGAGTCTGCGCATGTCCTGTTCACAGGATGTTTATGTTTTCTGTTGCTTTCGTTTCTCTCTCTGTGTCGTAGACACTAAAGCAGGCAGTCATGTTTTTCTGTGTTCTGATCAACGCTGAATAAACTTGTAAATAATGCTCTCCTGAGTGCGACTTTGGCTGTGCATTATCTGCTGATAGAGTGTGCATGAGCTCTGGAATGTGGCAAGCTATTTCTAGAAACTCATGTCACTAATTGTTGATACTGCGTGACTACGGGAGATCGATGGATCGTCCGGCAGCCGGCTTGGGGGCCATGATGGACTTTGTCTGCCTGGCAGTATCCCAACAATTTTTTCATGTCTAGAGAAAGGAATTGCAGCAGTTGTTCTCAAACCTTCTGGGGGACCACCCCACCCTGGTTCCATAAATTCATCCCCCAACTCTATGGAATGTGTTATTCAGAATAATGGTTTGCATGACCCACTCAGGAAGGCAGTAACATGAAAAAATGCAAAACCATAACAACTAATTGCCCATTTATTCAAAATCCAGTTAAAATTATTTAGTTTAATTCAATTTGTTTTAAATATATTTTTATTAATTCTCTAAAGATATTTCAAAGCATTGATCACGCAGTTTTTCTTTAACATACGTAGCTTCTTCTTGACTTCCTACCCTGCCTTTCCTGATTTTTTTTTTTTACTATTTTATTAGCTGTCTTATAACACATGCTTTTATTGTCTAAACCCCAATATCATTGGTTATTTCAATAATCCCCTGCTTATACTTCAAATCCTGACTTCATATACAAGTGATAGTTTTTTTTTTAAATGATATTTATTAAAAGTTTAAGAGTTACAGAAAAAAGAGAAAAAGAAAACAACAAAAAATTTGACAAAGCATACATTACAATACATAAAAAGAAAAGCATAAAAAACAATACAACAATACAGCAAAAAACACACACAATAACATTAAAACACACATCCAATGTTCCATATCTTTATCTTTCATTTACTTGTTTCATCGACCTCCTCACACCTCCCTTTTTGTATTCTAATTTAATTAATTGTTTCAGCAAATTCTTTCCATCTTTCTCAATTTTTGTTATATAATTTATCTTAACAATCTAACCTTTTAATTAACTCAACAAATCCTTTCCATCTTTCACTATATTCTGTCATTCAATTTACCTTAATTTATTTAACCTTATCTTACCATAAAAAAACCTTAAAACTTAATGTACATAACTTCTTATATCATTTCTACTAAAGCCAAATAGTTTCATTCCAACATTTTTCCTAATACTCGTTAATTTTACACTAATTCTCAAAATAATTTTTTTTTAAACTTTCTTCCAATCTTCATCCAACGTCTCTTCTTCCTGGTCTTGGGTTTTGTCAGTCCTTCTTATCCATTCCATCTAGTCCATCAACCTGGTGATCTTATGTCCGAGGCTCTTAAGTCTTTTCCATGTCCCTTCTGCAGATCTTCTTCTTGTTTATACCTGCACTTTACTTTGTCTTTTGTTGATCTTTTTCTTAATTTCTTTCCTTTCTCATTGGGGGGTAGGTCTTGGGAGGACTCCAATCCAAAAATATCTCCATCTCTCCTCAGCAGATCAGCCCATTCCCCACAGTCCCATTCCCCACAGTCAACACTGTAATCCAGAAAGTATTTAAAAGCATGTTTCAAAGTCCTTCCAAAATTAAGAGCCCTCACAACTCCAGACCCCCCCCCCGGTCCACTCCAGATTCAAACTTCAAGAACAGTGGCTTATGCTCCTGCAAGGCCTCGGATCTCTCCATTTGTGTTACTTAAGATTCAACAGCAACCTCCTCCATTATCTTCTGCACTTGCGCTTGCCCTGTCAAAACAAGTTCCTGGGCTGGTTCCTGAATGGTTTCTATATGGGTATTCACCGTTTGTCCAAAGTTTTTAACTGCAACAGTCATCAAATCCATCTTCTCATGCATCTGCTCCAGCAAAGCGCTTGTCTTGCAAAAAGCAAGCACCAAAACTTCTTCTAAACACATTTTTATTCAAGGTCAGAGTCTGGTCTCACGATTCTAATCTTACAGCTGTGAAATCCCCAGATCGACTCCGGCAACAAATTAACAAGCTCCCTCTAGAGGAGACAATTTCTATTTGTATCCATCTTTTGAAAGCAGGACCAACAAAAGAAAATTACTTCCATTTTTCAAATACTTTGTTTCTTTTGAATACAAGAAGCAACATTGGAGTCAATTTGTTTCTCTTTTTTTACTATCTGTCAAAAGACGTTCCATTCACAGTCGATGAACTTCCCCATAAATTTCTGTCTCTGACACCCCAGGTTTGAGACGGTGGAAATTTATATTTCTTTACTCTCGCTCCTGCAGGCTTAAACAGTCAAAAATTCCCCCCTTTTCTCCTGCTTCCAAGAGGGGTTTTGGTGGTAATATAATAACTGAAGGAAATTTAGACCTTTATATACGACTTTCCAGACTTTAGCTTACAAAGTTTTTGCTTCAATCTATTTACAAAAAAACGGGAGGTGGGCTTCCTGTTTAGAGCCTTCCCGCTTCAGTGCCAAATTAAAATGTTTCTTAATCCAATTTTCCGTTCTACTCACGGGTACTTGTTTAGAGTCCAACTGTCCACAGGAAAAAGTCAGCGCTCTCCGGCATCGGCTGTGCGGCTTCACTCCGTAAAAGTAGCAGTTGATTCAAAACACCGCGCCACTCACCCCACGTCACTTCGGATCCCCGAAAAAGGGTTTCCCTGCGAGTAGGGGAGGCGCTCCTGGTGTCAGCCGAATCCCACGTTCCCAGGCTTCCTCCGCCTGGGATTTTTAGAGGGTCTCCGCCTTCGCCGCGGCGGCAAGACCTGATTTTCACGGAGCGGGTTCCTCTCGGTCAGAAGAACTCCGCCATTGCCGATGGCGCTAACCCAGAAGTCCATATACAAGTGATAGTTTGATACGTAACATTGGGGAACAAAATTTTTGTTGCATTGACATCTGCAGTTGTTCTAACTTAATTTTGATGTGCTGATTACATATCTGAAGTTGGTTTTCTTCTGTAAGCTCTAGTTTTTTTGCAATTCATTTTTCACTTTTCACCATAATCTTTTTCACAATGCAAGAATTCAATATTTTATTAAACACATAGCCAAAGTAGTACAATATGAGTATAAATGTACGTGACTTGAAGAAGCCATGGTCCGATCTGAAAAATACAAATATTTAGGTTACAGCACTATAAAAATAAATAAAAATTAAGTTTGCAAAATAATAACCACCATGTGGTTAGGGTAGATCAACGTGTCAGTGTCCATTTATCCCCAGTGTAAACATGACATATAGGCAAAAGTCGGAAATTGAAAGATAACTATAGCATGGACACAAAAATCGATTTCAGATTTGAAATCAGCATTGAAAGAACATATAAGGACAGTTGAAAAATCTCATGCAACAGAAAATGGAAAAAAAACCCAAAACTGTTCCCCAGTGATCCATCAATGGTCCCCATGCCTCCTTAAACAGTTCATCATTATGAAAGCTGGAGATAGAGACTTGCTTGCTCTGTGCTGGATCCAAAGCTGTGATGAATAGAGAAGCAAAATCAGTTGATCTAGTGCTGTGAGCCCCTCCATCTTGTGCCCAGGCTGTGTACCTGTGCAAATAAAACCAGATATCCTAAAGACATCGGTCTCTGCTGACTTTCATTCCAAGGAAACCTGGGCAGTCTCCTGGAGTCTCACTGCTCAGAGATTGGGGTGGCGTAGAACAACATTTCTTGGGCTTTCAGAGCTGACGAAATCGAGCTGCAAGCTGTGCCATTAATCTTTGGGTGCGGGGCGCCCTTCCACTTCTCCCTAACCTTCCCCCACCCCCTGCACAAATCTAACTCATTCCTCCCCGTGCAGGTGGATCAGACCTGGCGCAAAGAAAGAATCCTGGATGTCCCGCTGTGCAAAGAAGATTGTGAGCAGTGGTGGAACGACTGTCGGAATGACATGACGTGCAAGGAGAACTGGCACGTGGGCTGGGACTGGTCCCAAGGTCAGTTGGCGCTGCAGAGAGCAAGAGCTTCCTGGTGCTTTGGCCTCCCATGGGAGTTTGAAGGAGGGGAAATAATATAAATTAAATATAAATATAAATATAAATATAAATATAAATATAAATATAAATATAAATATAAATTTATTATTTATATCCTGCCCATCTGGCTGGGCTTCCCCAGCCACTCTGGGTGGCTTCCAACAAAATATTAAAATACAGTAATGCATCAAACATTAAAAGCTTCCCTAAAGAGGGCTGCCTTCAGATGTCTTCTAAAAGTCTGGTAGTTGTTGTTCTTTTTGACATCTGATGGGAGGGCTTTCCACAGGGCGGGAGCCACTACCGAGAAGGCCCTCTGCCTGGTTCCCTGTAACTTGGCTTCTCGTAGCGAGGGAACTGCCAGAAGGCCCTCGGAGCTGGACCTCAGTGTCCGGGCAGAACGATGGGGGTGGAGACGCTCCTTCAGGTAAACTGGACCGAGGCTGTTTAGGTTGCAGAGGTGGGACTTCTGGCCAAAATAAAGCCAGTTCACACATAATATTAAGCCCCTAGATTATTTCAAAACCAAGGGTGTGGAACTAGACCAGGTCAGAGGGTTAGTTCCTTATCTCCTCCACCCAATCGCAGGGCCAGGTCTGAGAGGTGAGTGGGGCATTGGGTGGCTTATAAAGCTCAATGTTGGAAGATTCAGGACACAAAAGGACTTCTTTACACTGTGCATGGTTAAACTGTGGAACTCTCTGCCACAGGAGGCAGCGGTGGCCTCCAGCTTTAAAAGAGAATCAGACAAATTGATGGAGCAGGAGAGGGCTAGTGATGGCTCCTAGCCAGGATGGCTGTGCTCTGTCTCCCCAGAGGCTGCAATGCTTCTGAATCCTGGTTTGCTGGGAACTGCCGGGAGGGCAGGGCTGTCCTTGCGCTTGAATCCTGCTTGCGGGTTTCACTTTGCGGCATCCTGTTGGCCACGGTGAGAGCAGGATGCTGGCCTAGATGGGCCCCCCTTGGCCTGATCCAGCAAGCCCTTGTTAATGTTCTTACAGACCTGACAGTCCAGGTGAGTGTTTATTTGTCTGGCTGTGCACTAATGCAAACTCTTTTTAAAAAATGAATTGTCCAAATCATTTGGCCAAAATCAAAATCAGTACATGTGAAAAGGATCTAGGAGTCTTGGTTGACCACAAACTTGACATGAGCCAACAGTGTGACGCGGCAGCTAAAAAAGCCAATGCAATTCTGGGCTGCATCAATAGGAGTATAGCATCTAGATCAAGGGAAGTAATAGTGCCACTGTATTCTGCTCTGGTCAGACCTCACCTGGAGTACTGTGTCCAGTTCTGGGCACCACAGTTCAAGAAGGACATTGACAAACTGGAATGTGTCCAGAGGAGGGCAACCAAAATGGTCAAAGGCCTGGAAACGATGCCTTATGAGGAACGGCTAAGGGAGCTGGGCATGTTTAGCCTGGAGAAGAGGAGGTTAAGGGGTGATATGATAGCCATGTTCAAATACCGTATTTTTCGTTCTATAGGACGCACCGGCCCATAGGACGCACCTCGTTTTTTTTGGGGGGGGGGAATGAATAAAAAAAATTATTTCCCCCCCCCCGCGGCTGCCGCCCCAAGCCTCGCGTGCTTCGGGCTGCAGGCTACCGCCCCAAGCCTCGCGCGCTCGGCGGGACCTCCCACCGGGCGCGCGAGGCTTGCAGACACTCGCCCGAAGCACGGGGAGCCCTCCGGAGGGCTCCCCGTGCTTCGGGCGACAAGCTGCAGCCCCAAGCCTCGCGCGCTGGGCGGGACCTCCTGCCGGGCGCGCAAGGCTTGCAGACACTCGCCCGAAGCACGGGGAGCCCTCCGGAGGGCTCCCCGTGCTTCGGGCGACAAGCTGCAGCCCCAAGCCTTGCGCGCTGGGCGGGACCTCCTGCCGGGCGCGCAAGGCTTGCAGACACTCGCCCGAAGCACGGGGAGCCCTCCGGAGGGCTCCCCGTGCTTCGGGCGACAAGCTGCAGCCCCAAGCCTCGCGCGCTGGGCGGGACCTCCTGCCGGGCGCGCAATGCTTGCAGACACTCGCCCGAAGCACGGGGAGCCCTCCGGAGGGCTCCCCGTGCTTCGGGTGACAAGCTGCCGCCCCAAGCCTTGCGCGCTGGGCGGGACCTCCTGCCGGGCGCGCAATGCTTGCAGACACTCGCCCGAAGCACGGGGAGCCCTCCGGAGGGCTCCCCGTGCTTCGGGCGACAAGCTGCCGCCCCAAGCCTTGCGCGCTGGGCGGGATCTCCTGCCGGGCGCGCAAGGCTTGCAGACACTCGCCCGAAGCACGGGGAGCCCTCCGGAGGGCTCCCCATGCTTCGGGCGACAAGCTGCAGCCCCAAGCCTTGCGCGCTGGGCGGGACCTCCTGCCGGGCGCGCAAGGCTTGCAGACACTCGCCCGAAGCCTCGCGCGCTCGGCGGGACGTCCTGCCGGGCGCGCAAGGCTTGGAGACACTCGCCCGAAGCACGGGGAGCCCTCCGGAGGGACCTCCTGCCGGGCGCGCAAGGCTTGCGGACACTCGCCGGGGCTGCAGGCTGCTGCCTGCAAGCCTTGTGAGCCCGCGGGAACTCCCACCGGGCTTGCAAGGCTTGCGGATAGCTTCCTGAAGCCTGGAGAGCGAGAGGGGTCGGTGCGCACCGATGCCTCTCGCTCTCCAGGCTTCAGCGAAAGCCTGCATTCGCTCCATAGGACGCACACACATTTCCCCTTCATTTTTGGAGGGGAAAAAGTGCGTCCTATGGAGCGAAAAATACGGTATATAAAAGGATGTCACATAGAGGAGGGAGAAAGGTTGTTTTCTGCTGCTCCAGAGAAGCGGACACGGAGCAATGGATCCAAACTACAAGAAAGAAGATTCCACCTAAACATTAGGAAGAACTTCCTGACAGTAAGAGCTGTTCGACAGTGGAATTTGCTGCCAAGGAGTGTGGTGGAGTCTCCTTCTTTGGAGGTCTTTAAGCAGAGGCTTGACAACCATATGTCAGGAGTGCTCTGATGGTGTTTCCTGCTTGGCAGGGAGTTGGACTCGATGGCCCTTGTGGTCTCTTCCAACTCTATGATTCTATTCTATATTCTATTCTATTCTATTCTATTCTATTCTATTCCTATTCTATTCTATTCTATTCTATTCTATTCTATTCTATTCTAAAATTGTGGGTGGTATCCAGACAGGCAACGAATGAAAGAGAAGTGTCAATTCAGGGGACGGGTTTATTCCATATATATATATATATATATATATATATATATATGTTTAATTACTGTTGAAAATGGCATGTTACAAAACTAATATATATATATTAGTTTTGTAACATGCCATTTTCAAGAGTAATTAAACATACTTTTACATCTTATTCAATTTTTTGACTTCCATCAGTCCTGTCTGAAAATTGTCCGATATAATCTCTTAGTATGCATTTCTTATCTTCCCTATTACATTTAAAACTCATAACCAATATCTCTATCTTTATCTACTTTGTAACACTTCATATATTTCTCCTTACAAAGCTTCTTGTAGTCCTACTAGCGTAATTTGTTGGTTACAATCGCTCTTCAAATAGTTCATATACTTCTTCCAATCTTCTGTAAATCTCTGGTCCCGCAGGTTTTGAATCCTTCCTGTCATTTTGTCCAATTCTGTATAGTCCATTAATTTCGTCTGCCATTCTTCTTTCGTTGGAATTTCTTCTTGCTTCCATTTCTGGACTAACAGTACTCTTGCTGCTGTTATTGCATATAAAAACAGTTTGACATCTTGCCTATTAATATCCTGGCCTATAATACCAAGTAAAAATGCTTCTGGTTTTTTTAAGAATGTATATTTCAACATCTTTTTCATCTCATTCTGTATCATTTCCCAGAAGTTCTTTACTTTCTTACATTCCCACCATATATGATAAAATGCTCCTTCTTTTTCTTTACATTTCCAACATTTATTATTTGTCTTATACGTTTTAGCTAATTTGGGGAAAGGGCTTTTTCTTAAGGTTGCCGTCCTGGCTGCCGGGGACAGATTAAGTTTTGTTACGATGCCAACTTTGCCTGGTGACTCTCCTCCTTTCTCTGGGATGGGTACCCAGCCAGCCTAGCATCGATGACAAGCCTTGCTCAGCCTGGCATCTCTTCTCTTCAATTCCAGGGTATAACCGGTGCCCCCAGGCGTCGAAGTGTCAGCTGTGGGAATTGGTCTTTCCTAGTCCACAAGACCTGTGTGAGAAGATCTGGAGCAAGTCCTACAAATATACCACCTTCACGAGGGGCAGCAAGCGCTGTATCCAGATGTGGTTTAACGAAACGCAGGGCAACCCCAATGTGGAGGTGGCAAAGTACTATGCCAATGCTGGAGCGGGTCTCTCGCCCTGGACGCTCCTGGTTTTGCTTTTCCCTGCCCTCCCAGCAACCCTGCTGTGAACTTTGCAAGGGACTTCTCTGATCCTGAAGAGTTTTGACCCTGCAAGATTGCGCTGGGATTTCCCACTTCCTTTATCGCGGTGAGAGTGCTCTCGTTCCGGGTTCCCAGGAAATAACACTCCAGCTTACCTGTAAGAAGAGTTTATCTTCCAGGACTTCCTCCGAACATTGTTTCAGCTTCTGTTCATTTCTATCACCTCAGCAAACTTGGTCTGCTTACAGGGACATGGAAAGGGAGGTGGCCTCTAGTAATAGGGCCGTTTGCAACCCCTTGGAACACACAACTGGAAGAAGGAATAAAAGCCTGGTTCTTCAATTCGATTTGCTGTTGTGCCCTTTGCTTTCATGCCTGATTATCAATGCCTGGCCCTAAATACTTGCTTCCCACTGAAGGCGAGTGGGTGGTGGAGAATTTTCTTATCGCTTATTAATATTATCCTGCCTTTTTCCTGGGCTGAGACTCAAGGCAGCTTACTCAGATTAAAACACAGGTAAAATGCAGAAAGCTACAAACTTATAGAAGATAATAATTAAAGAATAATTAAACTCTAGTAGATTTAAACCAATATAGCAATAGATGGTAAAAACAGCACATTGCTATTTAAATGCCCTTTTCTTTAAAGTCAGTCTCCCAAAGCCTGTTGGAATAAAAGTCTTCACCTGCCCGTGAAAGGACAAGGAAGGAGCCAATTTAGCTTTTCCAGGGAGTGACTTCCAAAGTTGTCTGGGAGCAGCCACCACTGACAAGGCCCTGTTATAAAAAAAATTGGGGGACCCCCTAAACCCTAGAAATTAATAAATGGTAGGATTTTGATGATTTGGGATGTGAAGGGAAAAATACAAGCTGCAGAGGAATTCCTGTGTTAGCCTACACAAAAGGACCTGGCCCAAGGTAGGGCCATTTAGAAGCAAGAGGGCCATTGAGAGCCACTGGCCTTGAGGTGTGAACAGAGACTGGGGGTTTGGAAGGATGCCAGGGGAACTGGGTGTTTGATGTGACAGGAAAATGGGAGACTGGTAGCAAGGGGTTCTAGTAAGAAGGGCTGGGAGCCATCTTTGGGCAGACTGGCTGGGAGAGATGCCTTGGAGTCTAGGGCTTCACTGCTGTGGGGGGACAAGCCCCTCTCGGAAGGACCACACTGTAAGATCAGGACTCCCTCCATGCAGACAGAAGGTGTAAATAGGTGAATAAACAGTATTTCTTAGTTGCTATCTGGAAACACTGTTCAGCAGAGCTCAGAGTTGGAAACCAGAATTGGACATTTGCCGATTATACAAAGCGTTACAACCTTGATTTCGCCAGCGTATCTGGGACGTAGAATTACAATGCCACATGAGCGAAATGATCAAACATCCAGCAATAAGGGACCATGGGAGAGGTTTCTCTCCAGCTAACTATCTGTCAGGTCTTCAGGTACCCAAATACAGACGGTCTTTTACCCTCGCCAGATTCAACGTTCTCCCTTCTGCCTTACTTCAGGGCAGATTTGAGGGTAAACCATACACACCACGGGTCTGCCCTTGTGGCTCGTTGGAAGTTGAAACTGCTTCACATGTACTATTACGTTGTCGTCTTTATGAGGATATACGTTTGACTTTTATTACACCTGTTTTGCAAAAGTCCAGGAAAGAATCGGAACACCATAGTTTAAAACTACTGCTAGAGGACAAGAATCCCAAGACTACATCAAATGTAGCCAAATTCTGTGCGTCTGCAATTAATCGCAGGAAGCAAGTGGTATCCCATAATGACCAAACCCCCAAATGTTAATTACAGGGGGCACGCTAATAATTAATTTTAATTGTTTATATTTAAATCCTTGTTATACTCATATTGTCCTCTGTATTTCTGATTTTTATTTTTTTTAATTTTTTTTTATGATCTGTGATATTGTGTGTGTTGACGCTGGTCTGTGACCGTATTAATAAATTCATTCATTCATACAACCTTGATTTCTGCCAGGTAAGGTCTCGCACCCTGACTTATTCAAGGACTTTCAGAGGCCTTCAGTTTGATAGTTTTGATGATCTACATTATTCCATACAGTTTTCTATACTGCAATTGTTTCTGGTCATGGTGTTGCTTTCGATATTGCCTAGTCGCATTTTGCAACACAGGGTTTTGTTTGTTTACCCTTCTGCATTCCAAGCACTTCTCCAAGTTACCCCTGTAAAAAGAGAGGATTGGCTACAGCCCTTCTGTTCTGGATCTTTTGCTTTTATCTCAGATTCTCCCTGGAAGGCCAACAGAGGGTGCTAGATCAGCACGCACTCTCTCTCTCCAGGCCTGGCTGCAAAACAAAACAGGAGAGTATTAATTTAACTGTGGGCGGGTGTACATTCTTGTGGGCTGTGCGCATACTTTTGGAGCTGGAGGAGTGGGGTGTTCCGCATGCGTGCTGGCGGAGTCGCACACCCACACAGCACCAGTGCCTTCATGTGCTGGCAGTGACCTGGAGGGGAGGCCCCCTGCTCTGGATTGGCTGCTTAAGGAGTGGGGCAGAGGAAAAACCAATAAAAATTATATAAAAAATAAAAACAGTGGAGGTCATATCCGTTACAAATGTACGTATATGTGAGTTTTGTACATTATGTGAGTTTTGAGGGATGCGGGTGGTGCTGTGGTCTAAACCAGTGACCTTGGACTTGCTGATCAGAAAAGGTCAGCGATTTGAATCTCCGCAATGGGGTGAGCTCCCTTTGCTCTGTCCCAGCTCCTGCCAACATAGCAGTTTGAAAGCACACCAGTGCAAGTAGATAAATAGGTACCACTCCGGCGGGAAGGTACACAGTGTTTCTGTGTGCTCTGGCTTCTGTCACGGTGTCCCGTTGCTCCAGAAGCAGTTTAGTCCTGCTGGCTACATGACCCGGAAAAACTGCCTGCGGACAAACACCGGCTCCCTCGGCCAGTAAAGCGAGATGAGCGCCACAACCCCAGAGTCATTTGCGACTGGACTTAACTGTCGGGGGTCCTTTACCTTTACACCTGCCAACATTTCTCTGATGAAAATAGGGGTGTCCTAAGGAAAAGTTAACCACCAACTGGACCTAACGGTCAGGGGTACCTTTACCTTTTATGTGTGTTTTGTACAATAAACTACTGTTTGTTTCAATTAATTTGCACAAGGGTGTAGATGGCTTTAAAAAAAGGATTGGGCAGATTCATGGAGGGAATGCTATTGTTGGTTACTAGCCAGGATGGCTGTGCTCTGCTTCAGTCGGAGGCACCAATGCTTCTGAAAACCAGTTGCTTTTGCTCTCAGATCCTGCTTGCTGGTTTCCCTACCAGTGCATATGGTCAGCCCCTGTGAGAACAGGATGCTGGACTAGATGGGCCATTGGCCTGATTCAGCAGACTCTTCTTCTTTTTTTTGGAATATATCTTTATTAATTTAAAATAAATACATTTATGAAAAAAACAGATGGACAAACAAGTAAACAAACAATCAACCAATCAACCAATCAAATAATCATAATAATTTATTATTTGTACCCTGCCCATCTGGCTGGGTTTCCCCAGCCACTCTGGGCGGCTTCCACAGAAACCAAAAATACACTAAATAACAGAAGAATCAAACCACCACATTATAAGATACAAGAAGATTAATATACGGTAACTATAATCATATATACCCCTAATACTGAAAACAATTATAAAACTTATAGAGAAGAAAATTAAAAATGACTTCCAATTAATCTCACTGTACTTTATCTTTCCATTAGTGTATACCGCAAAGTTACATATTTCTTATATAGTTTATTTTTACCTCCCTACAGACTTATATTTATACAATACAGGGATCAGTTCAGCACTCTTATGCTCACAGTAAACTATGGTCTGAGAACAACCAGGGCACCACACTTATTATTATTAATTAAATTTGTATACTGCCCTTTGTCTGAAGATCCCAGGACGGCACACCGCAGAAATGTACCTGCAGATGCTGCCAGGAACTGAACCTGGGAGATTCTATGTGCAAAGCAGGAGTCTGGCCGCTGAGCTAAATGCAGCCCTCCAGATGTTGTTAGGACTCCCATCTGTCCTGGCAAGCACAGCCTGTAGTTGGGAGTTATAGTCCAGCAATATCTGGAGGGCCAGAAATGTCCCTCTGTCTACATTCCCATTTGCAGCCTGACCTAAAGTGGGTCCCAAAGCAGCCCCATGTCAATGCATGGCAAACAATTATGAAAGGGTCCTTGATGCATTTTTGGCCTATAGGTTGGTTTGGGGTCATGTGTTCTATGAGGGGTTACCTTTGAAGGCTGTTTTTTCTGCAGTGGCCAACCAGACACCCTTCATGGCCTTCTCGGTAGTGGCACCCACCCTGTGGAATGCCCTCCCATCAGATGTCAATGAGATAAACAAATATCCAACTTTTAGAAGACATCTGCAGGCAGCCCTGCACAGGGAAATTTTTGGTGTTTGATGTTCTATTATGCTCTTGTATTTGTTGGAAGTTGCCCAGAGTGGGGCAACCCCGTCAGATGGGCAGGGTAAAATAATATTTATTATTATTATTATTATTGGAAGTCACAAGCACGGCATGAGCAGAACAACACTCCCCACCAAACAAACTTCCAGTTCTCAGCAAATGATTTTTTGAAGCATCAATGCCTCTGACTGGGCGGCAGCAGAACACAGCCATTGACAGCCTTATTCTCTGTGAATGTATCTCATCCTCTCTTAAAACCGTAAGAGCTGAATTATTTTAGGCCAACAATTGTTTTGTAATCTAACTATCTGAGCCTCTGTACCTTTCTGCGAAATATAACGGACTTCCAGACTGTTGCAATTTGGAGGTGGAATGTGATCGCATACCGGCAAATTCAGTCTGCGGAATTGATGCTGATTTTCCATTCTTGTGCAACAATCCTGCCTCTGCCTGCCCACCCACCATCCCCAAATCTGATTTTCTGTGATAGGCAAAGTGATGAGGAAATGTTAGGGGAAGTGTGGGCTAACAACTGCTTGAGGCGATGACTGGAAAAAGGCAAACGACAGGATTGAGGGGATAGAGCGACTCCCCTATGGGGAAAGGTGGCAGCGTTTGCGACCTTTTAGTTTAGATAAATAGCAAGGAAGAGGCGACAGAAGAAGAAGATGATGAAGAGGAGGAGGAGGAGGAGTTTGGATTTGATATCCCGCTTTATCACTACCCTAAGGAGTCTCAAAGCGGCTCACACTCTCCTTCCCCCCCCCCCCCACAACAAACACTCTGTGAGGTGAGTGGGGCTGAGAGACTTCAGAGAAGTGTGACTGGCCCAAGGTCCACCCAGCAGCTGCATGTAGAGGAGCGGGGAAGCAAACCCGGTTCACCAGATTACGAGTCCACCGCTCTTTTAACCATTACACCACACTAGGTTTATAAAATAGTGCAAGAGATGGAGAAAAGGTTTCCCTTCTTTCTCTTAACACTAGAACTTCTCTTCAAGAGCATAAGAAGATGCTCTCTTCAAGAGCAGGATGAGGCCAATGGCCCATCTAGCCCAGCATCCTGTTCTCACAGGGGCCAACCAGACCTGAGCCCTACAGCCCTCTCCCCTCCTGCATTTCCCAGCAGCTGGGATCCAGAAGTATGGCTGCCTCTGACTGCCAAGGCACAGCAAAGCCCTCCTGAGGAAGTAGCCATCCATAGCCCTCTCCTCTCCTCCTCCATGAAAGGAGATTCTGACTCAAGATCAGGAAAACTTTCTGACAGGAAGAGCCATCCAACATTGCAATGGACTCCCTTGGGAGGTGGTGGACTCTCCTTCCTTGGAGGTTTTAAAGCAGAGGTTGGGTGGCCATCTGTCATGGATGCTATAGCTGAGATTCCTGCATTGCAGCGGGTTGGACTAGATGACCCTGGGGTCCCTTCCAACTCTACGATTCTATGAATTTGTCCAACCTAATTTTCTTAGGAGCCAGTGTAGTGTAGTGGTTAAAAGCAGTAGACTCGTAATCTGGGGAACCGGGTTCGCTTCCCCGCTCCTCCACATGCAGCTGCTGGGTGACCTTGGGCTAGTCACACTTCTCTGAAGTCTCTCAGCCCCACTCACCTCACAGGGTGTTTGTTGTGGGGGAGGAAGGGAAAGGAGAATGTTAGCCGCTTTGAGACTCCTTCGGGTAGTGATAAAGCGGGATATCAAATCCAAACTCCTCCTCTTCTTCTTTTCTTTTTTCTTGCACTATTAAACACATTTAATAGTAAATTGTTTTTACTGAGTTTTAGAAAACACATAATAAAAGTAGAACAATATATACAAAGTTCATTAGAATAATGTCTACAACAGCATTTTGAGTGGTATTACAATAGTTCATATTGCAGAATGTCTGAGGAAGTGTGCAGTGAGTTAGAATACAATTTGGGATACAAATGTTCAATATAAGCAAAAGTTCTTAAGCAGAATTTAGGCTATGAAGGTATGTCCTCCACAATGGAACCTGACTCATTGGAGGTTGCAGTAAATGTCTACCCTGCCTCTGAATGCTTTAATTCTAAGTGTTTGTTTTCTTCTTTTTTTGAAAAAAAATTTATTAACAATTTCAACATAAAAAGGGTAAAGAAAAAGAAGGGATTTTTTATCATATGTGGTGGGAATCTAGAGAATTTTTTTTTTTTTTTTTTGGAAATGATATATAATGAGTTGAAGAAAATGTTTAAATTACCATTTGTAAAAAAAGCAGAAGCATTTTTGTTAGGGATTGTAGGAAAAGACCTGCCAAGGAAAAGAAAGAATTTATTTATGTATGTCCAACCTACTTTTCAAGCCATCCAAGCTGGTGACTTCTTATGAATATTATGATTTAGAATTTATATACCTACTTATACCTGCAGGTCTCAGGATGGTTCACAGAATAAAATCAGAATAGAAAACCTCAAAATACATTTGCTGCCTCCTGCGCAATAGGGAGCCCTTTGGCCCTCCCGATCAAATATTCTGCTGGGCATTGCCATTCAAGAGCGTGCGTGCCCTGCGCCATGGGATCGATTCTGCGGGACGGGGCTGCCCTCCCCCCCCCGCACCATTCCACTCCACCCGCCCCCCCTCTCCCCCGGGAGGGAGTTTCCCCCGTTCGACTGCGCGCTGCGTCGGAAGGGCTTTCCTCGGAGTCCCCCCCGGAGCCCCGTCGGGCCGGGGCTGCCTGCGAAGTCTCTCCCGGACCCGAGGCTCCTCCCGCGTCCCTCGCCCGCTCGGGAGACTCCGTCGCCGAGCAGGAAGCGCTCGCCGTCCCCCCGGGGGAGAAGGAGGGCGACGGGAGCCGGCGGGGCCCAGGGCTCGTCGGGGCTGCCGCCTCCTTCCCAAGAGTGGGAAGTGGGAACCAGCTGGGAGCCAAAGGGCGCCTGCGGAGCGCGCGCCCTTCCCGTCTCGGTGCGCCCTTTGCCGCGGCGGGGTTCGACGGGGCCCCGGTCCCTGCTTGGTCGGAGCCCTTCTTTCTTCTCCGCTGCCCGGAGGAGGAGGAGGAGGAGGCGGAGAAGGAGGCGGAGGCGCCTTTTCCCCGCCTCGAAGGGGCCGCCGAGCAGCGCGCCAAGCGGCTCCCCTCGCCACTGCGCCTCGCCGGACGAGACGCGCCACAGGCTCGGGAAGAAGGAGGAAGGAAGGAAGCGAGCGAGCGAGAGAGAGAGCCAGCTAGCACGGCTTGCTGCCTCTCCGCCGCCGCCCGTCCACGATCCCCCGTGGGCGCCCCGGGCCAAGAGTCTCCCGCAGCCGCCATGCGCCCCTCGCGGCCCGCCCGTCGGGGGCGCCGCCTCCTCCTCGCCGGGCTCTGCTAAGCGCCCGCCTCGCTTCCGCCGCTCCGCTCCGGGCATGGCGGGCGCAGGGGCCGCCGCGCTGCAGCCGCCGCCGCCTCCTCCTGCTCCCGCGGCCCCGCCGTCGTGGTACCACAAGGACCTGAGCCGCGCGGCGGCCGAAGAGCTCCTGGCCCGCGCGGGGCGCGACGGCAGCTTCTTGGTGCGCGACAGCGAGAGCGTGGCCGGAGCCTACGCCCTGTGCGTGCTGTGAGTGGCGGGGCGAAGGGAAGGGGGCGCGGGAGGAAGGGGCCCAGGTTCCCAAAACCCCCGGGTAGCTCGGAGCAGAGGCGCCAACTTGAGCAAAATATTTGGTTTTTTGGGGGGGGAGGGGGCGCAGGGAAGCCTCGCCCCGAGGAATCGATCACCAGGCATGGCGCACGCCCGCCCTTTGAATGGCGGTGCCCATCAACTTGGACCCCTCAAATATTTTATTGGGGGCAAACCGAGGAGTTGGAGACATCCCCCCCTCCAGCCGTTGCTTCCGTGCTGCGGGCGGCCCTCGAGTCGTGCCGGGGGCCGGACGGGTCTCGCCCATTCTGGCGGCTTGTGCGGTTCTGTGCCGGGATCCCCCAGAAGCACTTTTCAGTCCAGAGCTAAAAAGTATCAGATTCTCCAAACGCGCGACTTTTTCAGGGTTTGGAAGAAGAAGCGCTCTCACCAAATTCCAAACCTGGGATTTCACTTCTGAAGTTTGAGATGGAGTTTTGGGCTTGAGGGTTTGGCGGTGCCGATCCTCTCTCTGCGTCTTGTGAGGCTTTCCTGCCGGGTCTGAGTCGGGTTTCCCCGACTCCTGTGCGTACTTTCCTAGGAGTGAGTTCAGCGGGGCTTACTCATGAGGAAGACTTGTCTGGGAGCGTGCTGTTAGACTAGTTAGCATCTCTTGCTTGTCAGATCTCCTAACTGCTGGCAGCCAAGGTACTGAAGCCGTTGCATGTCATCTGTTGGACGCAGTCAAATATCACAACGCCATTGCATGCCAGTTTTTGAAGATATTGTCAGTTAACTACTGCCAAACGTTGAAGATAAGTGAAAAGCTGGACTCAAAATGTGCTTGGGACTTAAATTCTGAGACTGAAAAAAGAGAGAATGTATATATTTTACCCACAGAAGAAATTTGTGCACAGTTTTGTAATATAATAATATAATAATAAGCAAACCTTTTGTAAGCAAACAAGGTTTCAACTGGACTGAACAATTCAGGGTTTGGGAAGAGGCCTGTGATGCTTTGAAGGACTGGGGCTACACTTTTCTTTTTGGCTGGTGCTTTTAGGGAGTTCCTGTGTCCTGTGGCAATATCCAATGTTCTCATGCTCAGAGCAGACTCACAGAAATAAACAGACCCAGTTATTTTGATCAAACTGCCTGCTTTGAGCCCTGTTAATGTGGGATATTGCTCCTTAAAAAAAACCTCGAGCCTTTGATTTGGTTCTGTTGAGTGGTGGATGGGAGGCAGAATTAAGTGCAAAGTGAGGTGCAGTCTTCAAAAAGAGGCAGGGTTCTCCACACCAGTACAATATAGGCATTTTTGTGAACAGCCAGGAAGTGATGCTGTTAAAACAACACTGGAAGTGAAGTTGCGAGGAGGAAAGTTCAGGAGGGCAGGACAGGCAGCCAGGCAACCGTCCAGCCAAGGAGGATTTACTGCTGAGTAAAAGAGGTATAGTGATTTAAAAGTGCTTGCTCGTTCATGTAAATATTATAAAGCCTGGAAGCTGGTTAATGCAAGGGCCAGAGAGGGACTTTGGGCTTTCGGGGACTGACCATTCACTTGGATTCTCCCAACTCCTGATTGTGCCTTAAGCAAATGAGTGGTCAAGGCATGTCAGGAGGTGAGTGCCTGTGTGTCGCCTGTGTGATCCTGAGGGTGCCAAAGCAGCCACTGGAGGCTGGGGTGGGGGGGGGTGATGGGATTTGTAGTCCACAAACCATCTGGAGGGAACCAGCAGGTTAGCGAAGGCAGCTGTCGGAGAACAATCAGTAGTGACCTCCTTTCCTTGGCTGTGCCAGAGCCTGTTAATCTTCCTGGGGCGTGGGGTGGGGTGGGGTGGAGGTGCTTGTGTGGGTTGCCTGGAGGGTAACAGCTGGAACTCACCCCCGCACCTCCTTCTGCCTCTAGCAGCAGCCGCATCTGTATGGCAAGCTTAATCTATAACTGCCCTGGCATTTTTCCCTGGGAGATCCCTAAGGGAGGCAAGGTCAGAGCAGTTAACTGGTACAGTGGTACCTCGGGTTACAGACGCTTCAGGTTACAGACGCTTCAGGTTACAGACTCCGCTAACCCAGAAATAGTACCTCGGGTTAAGGACTTTGCTTCAGGATGAGAACAGAAATCGTGCAGCGGTGGCAGCGGGAGGCCCCATTAGCTAAAGTGGTGCTTCAGGGTAAGAACAGTTTCAGGTTAAGAATGGACCTCCAGAACGAATTAACTACTTCACCAGAGGTACCACTGTACTGTAAAGACACGGTGTGGATTCAGAGTGGGGCCGTGGACCGAGTGCTAGGGGTTTGCAGAGAGCGTCTTTTGGGCGACCCCAAGTTAAACCACAGCCTTGTTGTCGAGATAAATTAGATGAAGCTCGTAAAGCAGTTTGTGCATCATTTTTGGGTGGGTGTTCATGGACACCATAGTACCTCCTGTTTTGCCTGTGAATATTAAAAAGCAAAACCCTTTGAAGGGGGCTGATCCTGATCAGTAAGGAGGTCTCTGCAGAACTGTCTGAAGCTGTCCAGCTGCAACCCCCCCCCCACTCCCAGGAGAGCACCTGTCACTGTTGGAGAGGTCACCTGTCCCTGCACCTGCTTCTCCTGCTGCTAGCAGACATGACAGCACCAGCTGCTGCCTTGCCCTGAGATCAAGGCCTACAGCTGCGCTTTTGTGAATTCCTGGATGCAGTGTTAGAAACTCAGATGTGTCAGCTAGGCACCCAATGGCTCATTAAACCAAGGTTAAAAAGGTAAAGGGACCCCTGACAGTTAAGTCGTCGCAGAGGACTCTGGGATTGCGGCGCTCATCTCTTTACTGGCCGAGGGAGGTGGCGTTTGTCCGCAGACAGTTTTTCTGGGTCATGTAGCAAGCATGACTAAGCCGCTTCTGGCGAACCAGAGCAGCGCACGGAAACGCTGTTTACCTTCCCGCCGGAGCAGTACCTACAGTATTTGTCGTCCTATAGGGCGCACCGGCCCATAGGACGCACCTCGTTTTTTTGGGGGGGGGGAATGAATAAAAAAAAATTATTCCCCCCCCCCCCCCCGCCGCGGCTGCCGCCCCAAGCCTTGCGCACACCTGCCCGAAGCACGGGGCACCCTCCGGAGGGCTCCCCGTGCTTCGGGCGACAGGCTGCCGCCCCAAGCCTCGCGCGCTCGGCGGGACCTCCTGCCGGGCGCGCAAGGCTTGCGGACACTCGCCGGGGCTGCAGGCTGCTGCCCGCAAGCCTTGTGAGCCCGCGGGAACTCCCGCTGGGCTTGCAAGGCTTGCGGATAGCTTCCTGAAGCCTGGAGAGCGAGAGGGGTCGGTGCGCACTGATGCCTCTCGCTCTCCAGGCTTCAGCGAAAGCCTGCATTCGCCCCATAGGACGCACACACATTTCCCCTTCATTTTTGGAAGGGAAAAAGTGCATCCTATGGGGCGGAAAATACGGTATTTATCTACCTGCACTTTGACGTGCTTTTGAACTGCTAGGTTGGCAGGAGCAGGGACCGAGCAACTCTGTCATGGGGATTCAAACCACCGACCTTCTGATTGGCAAGCCCTAGGCTCTGTGGTTTAGACCACAGCACCACCCGCGTCCCTAAACTAATGCTACAGTCACCCAAACAGAATATCTAGTTGCCATTTTGGGGCAAGACGGCTCTAAAGTCTTTATTTTTCAAATGATGGACTAACATGATTGATTCTCAATTAAACATCTGGCAGGTTCGGATGGCAACCTTGAGCTAGGTTAAGAGTTTTGAGAACTTAAAAAAGAAAAGTCACTTGATCCAGGGACAGTCCACATATATATTGGTAAGTATAGGGACGCAGGTGGCGCAGTGGTCTAAACCACTGAGCCTCTTGGGCTTGCTGATCAGAAGGTTGGCCGTTCGAATCCCCACGGCGGGGTGAGCTCCCGTTGCTTTGTCCCGGCTCCTGCCAACCTAGCAGTTTGAAAGCACACCAGTGCAAGTAGATAAATAGGTATCACTGCAGTGGGAAGGTACACGGTGTTTCTGTGTGCTCTGGCTTCCATCATGGTGTCCCGCTGCTCCATTAGCGGTTTAGTCCTGCTGGCCACATGACCCAGAAAGCTGTCTGTGGATAAACGCTGGCTCCCTTGGCCTGAAAATGAGATGAGCACCGCAACCCCATAGTGCCTTTGACTGGACTTAACCGTCCAGGGGTCCTGCGACGCTATGGTGCCCAGGGCATTGTATGAAGAGCTGCGATCTACTTCAGCGGGAGAAGTCAACTCCATGCTGTCCAAAGGGAGGACTTGACAAAAGAGAGGGAAAACCTGTCTGCGGATCTTGCTCTCTGAGAGAGGCATCCCCCCCACCCCCAGGAGGGAGCTGTCACAGGTCCTTCACCTTTACCTTTATATTGGTAAGTGAAGACAAGCTACAGCAAATAACTTTAACGTTGCTCCCTGCTCCTGCTCAGGCTGCGCAGGAAAAGCATTTTGGTTCCTGAAATCCATTCTGATTGTGCAGATAAAATATAACGGATAGGATTCTACAGGATGTGGTATTAGTGTGTGAAAACAGTCCCGATCCAAGGATCCCCAGCCATGTGCCTCCAGATGGTGGAGACATCAGGTGCCATCCTCACTCCTAGGCATCTTCACTTAGACAGGTCATGTTCCAAACACTGGCTCTACGAAATATTTGACAGGCTCCCTGGAGGAACAGGGATCCTGGCGCTGGTTCTGCGCTTGTCAGTGGAGAGACAGTCTTCGCCCTCGGACTTGCAGTGTAAGAGGCGCAGCACAAAAGGAAAAGGGATTGGGAGGGAGAAGGGGGGGAATGAATGCGAGCACAGTTGCTTGGTGGAGTTCTTGTGATGTGCCGTGGCTCAGAGCAGAGCAGGTGCTTTGCATCCAGAAGGTCCCTGGCAGCGTCTCCCAGTGGGGCTGGGAAAGAGAAACCCCAGGTATCTCTTCTCTGCTAATCTCTGCTAAAGCCCCTTTGTGCCAGGAGCCCCACTGTGACCAATCAGCGGCGCGTCACCCATCTTGTCTGGGAAACCACGTTAAGAACTTAGGAAATTATAAATTATATGGATGGAAAGAGCCCTGGAGGTGGGGAAGGGCACCTAAAGGTCATCCAGCCCAACCCCTTGTCAGGGCAGGAAACCCAGCCCCACAGCATGCAGTACGTGGTAGCTTTCAGAGGCTGGCGAACGGGTGTGAATATTATTTGGCTTTTCCGCCTCCGGCTTCAGAGCGGCTCTGCAGTGTCCTTTGGGATAAAAACCATTATCCAGCAGCGCCTACCTCATAGTCTTGTTGTGAGCATAATGTACAGAAAGCCCACGGAAAAGAGAGCAAGGCTGCAAAGCCTCGAGCTCTTTGGAGACATTAAGTGATAACAACAATATAGGATAAGTGAAGAATTAAGGTGCCTAATTCTTAATTAAGAATTAGGCACGACACCCCTGTCCAGTGAGGGCTTATCCCTAGAACCTATCTGTAACAACAAGGGTCCTGGGAAGCAGTAATAAGGGAGAGGTCCTTTGGACATGTGCAGAGTGCATTTCCTTTGCCCATGAAGAAGGTCACCTTCCCACAGCTGAAATTTGGAGGCAAGTCTTCTGTTCCAGAAGGAGGAGCTTCCAGGCAGAAATTAATTACTGTTTATGCCAGGCCGTATCCGTTGGTGAGATTGTATTTAGGAGCCCGTTCCTGTGGAACTCCCTTCCACTGGAGACCTGGATTGGCTTCTGGTGGGCGGCACGAGAAAAGCTCAAGTGCCTGCTTCTCACCGTCCCTGCCGTTATACAATTGGAATGGATTGTGCACACTGAAACAATTGCATCTTGTTTGGGCTACTGCGTCTGAAAACAGCCGCATCGCAAAACCTCCAAAACGCTCCCCTCCCACACTGCTCATTGCTTGGGCAGCCCTGACCTTGAGGCTGTGGTATCTGTGCTGTGGTGTCAAGGAACCATTGGACGTTCCTACTCCTGTGCAAACGGGCTAAGTAGTAGAAATTTGTCTTGCTGCGTCTTCCCAACCACCTTGCAAGGCAGGCTTAAAGGGCCAGATCCACATTGCCGATTGGTGCATGGGCTGAAAGAGAGAAAACATCGCCTAAGACCAGGGGTCAGAAAACTTTTTTCAGTGGGGCTGGTCCGTTGTCCCTCAGACCTTGTGGGGGGCTGGACTATATTTTGAAAATAAAAATAAAAATGAATTCCTATGTCCCACAACTAACCCAGAGATGGATTTTAAATAAAAGCACACATTCTACTCAGGTAAAAACACCAGGCAGGCCCCACAAAAAACCCAGAGAGGCATTCTACTCATGTAAAAACACGCTGATTCCTGGACTGTCCGCGGGCCAGATTTAGAAGGCAATTGGGCTGGATCCGGCCCCCAGGCCTTAGATTGCCTACCCATGCCTAAGACCATCGGATGCCCAAGGCTTTGGGGTCTTGGCTGTTTTATGCCAGTTCTGTGCCAGAAGATGACCTTTATTGGTAATAACCTCGCCTGCAGCATCCTATAAATTCCCTGTCATGTTCACATCCGAGTGGTAAAATCTATCTATCTATCTATCTATCTATCTATCTATCTACAGTGGCGCCTCGCAAGACGAAATTAATTCGTTCCGCGATTTTTTTCGTCTAGCGAATTTTTCGTATTGCGAAGCACGAAATCCCATAGGAATGCATTGAAATTCAATTAATGCGTTCCTATGGTCAAAAAAAGTCCAAACAAAGCCAAATTTGGTACAACAAGAGTTTGTTAAGTGCTCTTTAAAGTCACACATACTGTAAAGAGCATTTCAAAAACTGAAGGAACAATAAATTAAGTTTCTAAACATGACAGAAAAACATTTAAAAATCAACAAAGTGTACAGGTACAGTACATTTTCTAAGACTCTGGGGGACAACTCGAAGAAGGTTCCTCTTCCACTCTTTGCTTCTTGCTGAAGAACCCCCTCCTCAACTGTTCCCCCAGCCACCCACCACACAGAAATTCAAATCCAGAATTTTTTTTAAAAAACAGCAGAGTGGCCCAATGGTCACAGAAAATCATAAAAATGCAGAAAAAAAACACACAAGCTTCCAGATTCTTGCAAACCCCTCCCCAAACCAATTCCTTGAATTCCAAACACCCCAACCCAAAATCCAACCCCCCCCAAAAAAAGTTTTAAAAGTTTAACTTACCAAATGGCTGCAAAAGAAGTTTTGGAAAAGCTTCAAAAATCACCAAAGTCTTCAAAAACCTCAAAAAAGGCTACCACACCGCATTCTATGAGTTGCTCCTCGAAGTCAAGTCGCAACTGTATTAACGGTGTTAAGAAAAAGGAAACAAACTTGCAAGACGTTTTCGTTTTTCGTCTTGCGAAGCAAGCCCATAGGGAAATTCGTCTTGCGAAGCAGCTCAAAAAACACAAAACCCTTTCGTCTAGTGAGTTTTTCGTCTTGCGAGGCATTCGTCTTGCGGGGCACCACTGTATCTATCTATCTTGTCTGTCTGTCTGTCTGTCTGTCTGTCTGTCTGTCTGTCTATCCATCCATCCATCCATCCATCCATCCATCCATCCATCCACAGGGATCAGGACTTCTGCCCCATTTCTGTTGCACCAAGCCCTGAAATGAAGAGGGATGTTACTGGGGTAATATCTGTGCACGAGCATGTGATCTTGTGTGTTTAAGAGGAGACTCTTCCCTAGTTGGTTTTGCTCCACCCGTCGTGTGTGTGCAATAATATGGACGTGGGGGGTGGGGTGGGGGGCGCGTCTGTCATAAATGAAAAGGGCGCATTCCTCGGATACAGAGTTATCCGCCAAGCTCTGCGTCTTGTTCTGCTCTCTTCCGTAGGAGTCCTCCTTCCTCCCCTTGGAATGTGGTTTCTGTTGCTTCTGGGAAGCGAGGTTTAATCACCACCCTTGGCAGTAATTGGGGTAATTGGGTCACGACACCTACAGAACCTCCCTTTCCATGGCTCCCGCTGCCCTCGTTAAGTTTTCAAAGCAGAGCGCGCACCGACAGGTCTCTATTATTTTGCCTTCTTCACTCGCAGCATTTGTTATTTCTCCTTAGCAAAAGACGGGGTGGGGGGTGGGGAGCCTGGTCCCGGACTCAAAAGCAAAGTGCTGTGTTCGAGTCCCAGGCAGAACTTCACTGGAGCCCTTTAGTCTCATGATAGGAGAAACGTGGATTAAGTGAGACAAAAGAGCCTTTAATATGCAGGATGCAAAGTTACACAGAGCGCTTTCTCAAGCTGAGTATTGATGTTTTTATATACAGTGGTACCTCAGGTTACATACGCTTCAGGTTACATACACTTCAGGTTACAGACTAAAAGTTTGGTAGTTATTTTTCTCTTTGACACCTGGTGGGAGGGCGTTCCACAGGGCAGGTGCCACTACCGAGAAGGCCCTCTGCCTGTTTCCCTGTAACTTGGCTTCTTGCAGCGAGGGAACCACCAGAAGGCCCTCGGCGCTGGACCTCAGTGTCCAGGCTGAACAATGGGGGTGGAGACGCTCCTTCAGGGATAAAGGACCGAGGCCGTTTAGGGCTTTCAAGGTCAGCACCAACACTTTGAATTGTGCTTGGAAACATACTGGGAGCCAGTGTAAGTCTTTCAAGACCGGTGTTATGTGGTCTCCGTGACCGCCCCCCATCACCGGTCTAGCTGCCGCATTCTGGATTAATTGTAGTTTCCGGGTCACCTTCAAAGGGAGCCCCACATAGAGCACATTGTAGTAGTCCAAGCAGGAGATAACTAGAGCATGCACCACTCTGGTGAGACAGTCTACAGGCAGGTAGGGTCTCATCCTGCGTACCAGATGGAGGTGATAAACAGCCGCCCTGGACACAGAATTGACCTGCGCCACCGTGGACAGCTGTGAGTCCAGAATGACTCCCAGGCTGCGCACCTGGTCCTTCGGGGATACAGTTACCCCATTCAGGACCAGGGAGTCCTCCACACCCGCCCACCCCCTGTCTCCCAAAAACAGTACTTCTGTCTTGTCAGGATTCACCCTCAATCTAGGGGACTAGAGAACCCTCAGGGTCCCTTCCAACTTTGTGATTCTCTGGTCCACTGAAACCTATAGCTGCAAGGTGCAGATGGGGAATTCAGATGGTGGAGCCTTCCTGGCGTTAAAGCAATAGGTAGAGCCTTGTGGGGTTTCAATGCAAGCTATCCAGAGCCTAAGAAAAATGGAGAGCAGGTTGTTAATAAAATGTTTGTATACACAGTACATGTGTATCTCGTTCCTTCTGGATTGAACTAGGGTTTCCGAGTGCCAAAGCAGGGCAGCTGACGAATGAAATGGTGGTATTATTATTATTATTATTATTATTATTATTATTTGTACCCCACCCATCTGGCTGGGTTTCCCCAGCCACTCTGGGCAGCTTCCAACAAAGATTAAAAATACATTAAAATGTCACACATTAAAACTTCCCTGAACAGGGCTGCCTTCAGATGTCTTCTAAATGTCAGGTAGTTGTTTATCTTCTTGACATCTGATGGGAGGGCGTTCCACAGGGCGGGCGCCACTACCAAGAAGGCCCTTTAGTAGCTTTGGGGGGACCTGATATTGGTAGGAGTACAACCTCCCCAACTGAATTACCCCCAAAGTCCAAGGGTGGGACTTGGGTTGGGCAATGGATACCAGGAGGCATGTTGTGTTGAGTGTCGGCTGCACATCTGCACGCGTGAAAAGAAATCAGTAATTATCATATCGAAGTTACATAGGCAGCTGTGCAGCAGGTGTTTTAACCTAGGCTGCGTCTCTGTGGCCATTTATTCCATTTCATGACATTCCCCCTACTGTTAAGGCGCTTTCACACCAGGTAACTGGAGCCACAGTGAAATAGAGTGCAAGATTGGTGCTCGTATATGTGCTATTTGCTTCCAGGAAAAAAATCCGTTTGCAAAAAACGTGGAAATGAGTTCTGAACATATACTGTCATTCCAGAAGTGGACTTTACCCTGCGTGAAAGCTCAAATATAAATGTGGAGATGCAAAGTTAGGGAAACGTTGTGAAAATGAAATCAGCTTTATTTTTAATCTAATGTGGATTGTTTGATGTGCCTCTGAATATTCAGAGCTGCAAATTCCGCTTGGTCCTGGTGTTCCTCCAAAAGATGTAGATTTCCTGCTCCTTTCTGACTGGCCAGATTTTTAATGGCCAGTTATTTATTTAAATTGCGCCTTTAGTAAACATTGTTTGCTTATATGGACTCATTGCTTATGGTAGAGAAAAGCTTTGAAACTTGTCTACATGGAGCCAAGGAAGCAGAGGACTGCGATGTGACGTGTCTCCCGTCAGAGGTTTGGGCTGAACCGAATTCTTCTGGGGAAAGCTGGTCCCCAGCCGCAGTGGGGTTTGGGCCTCCCCAGTTCCCTCTGTCCTTAGCTCATCCAGAGACAGAGGGACCCACAGGCTTGCTGTCACACCGCGAAATCCCCCGATATAGCAACAAACACAACAGCACAACAGCATCCCACCCGGGAGTTTGCACTAGATCACATTTGAGGCATCCTTCCTGCTCTGTGCATTCTATCCTCTGAACACAGAGCGCAAAACTGTTGTGCATTATTGTCTTATGGCTATTAGTAATCTTAGAAGGACTCCCAGTTCTTTGGCTTTCTGGTTTTGTTTTAAATAGCAAATTGTGGCCTGTTCTTCCCACAGAAGCAAAAGCCTTCATTCCCGCTGGATTATTCCTATTTCGGCCTCCCCTCAAGAGGCTGCTGGTTATAGCAGACTGATGATTTGTGGGGTTTTTTTGTTCTTAACACACACACAGCATGTTTTCGTGTTTTAATACACGTGCCTTAAGCTTTCATAGGAAAGGCGTGCACCCCCCTCCCCCGCCACTAAATTGAGACCCCCTTCCTGGTTCTTAGGCCTACTCCGAGTATCCCTGTCAAAATTAAAGGACATGGTTAACTTAGGTGCATTAATGACAGTGGGCCTACTCTGAGTAGCTGACTACAACCCCTTGTTTCTAATGTTGTCCAAGCAAATTTCTCCAGAGAGTCCAAAAGCAAAGCAGACTGTTTTCCCAAGGTACTCGGCTCCTGTAAATGGAGGTTCTGTATACATGTTGTGGTTGAAGACCACCAATAGACCCATTCTTCATGAGGAAGATTTATTTAAATGAGACTCCATGAACAGCAATAATAATTTATGTTACTATTATTTTGGCGAGGGTGCTTAGCCACAAGGGAAAGGGAATCATGTACATATTCATGTTCTCTTTGCTCCTACTTTGCAAGATCCATCGCAGATGAATCAATTTGTGGCTCACGTCCTTCGGCCAGCCCTCTGCCCACACTTTCCATGCTTTCTGCCAAGGCGAGAAACATTTTTGAATGGGATTAAAACAGGAGGAGATTTCTTGTTCCTGAGATCCAACTCTGGCTGGATCTTGGGCAGGGGAATTTCCTCCAGGGTTCTGGCCGAATCTCACAGGGGAAGGAAAGGTTTCTCTCCCTTCCCCCTCACCCCAGTTTCCTTGTGAACATTTCATTTCCTGGGATTAAGAGGGAGGGAGATCTGGAGTTGTGATTAAGAGAAGCTGGTAATTTGAGGCTCCCTTTGGGCAGCCGCAGCTGGACATCTGTGTTGGTTGGCACCTATGATCACACTTGGACTCTTTAAAAATAAATCCCCTGTTCCAAGCCTGTTATTTTGTTTGTTGTGTCCCAGGGAAGGGGTGTTCGCCAGAGTGTAAGTGTGCCCCAAAACTTATTTCAGGGACATTGCTTTTGGACAAGGTTGCAACAGAATATGCAGGGTTTTTTTTTAAAAAGCTATAAATTAATGCAAGGACATGGGTGGCACAGTGGTCTAAACCACCGTGTTCGAATCCCCGCAACAGGGTGAGCTCCCGTTGCTCGGTCCCATCTCCTGCCAACCTAGCAGTTCGAAAGCACACCAGTGCAAGTAGATAAATAGGTACTGCTCCGGCGGGAAGGTGAACGGTGTTTCCATGTGCTCTGGCACTTGTCACAGTCCTCTGTACAGCAGAAGCGGTTTAGTCCTGCTGGCCACATGACCTGGAAAGCGAGATGGGCGCTGCAATCCCATAGTCGCCTTTGACTGAACCGTCCAGGGGTCCTTTACCTTTACCTTTTTAAAAAACAAATTAATGCATTACTGAATAAACCTTCTAGGGTTTAGAGGCCGGGGCTAGAGGCCGGGGTCCCAAGTCAGAGGGTGTGATTTCATGAGCCATTGAACCCTCTTTCTGAAAAGGCATTATTTTTGTATGTGTCTTCTGAAGATAATGTCCCTCTGTGGTTTGTGACTCTCCCAGCTCTGGAAGTTCTGCCAAAGTCCAGTCCAGGACATCTCCTTGCAACCAAACCGACATAAGACAGTTTTTATTTAAGGCACCTATTTAGTGGTAACAGATAAATGTTGGTTTGTTTCAGTGGGGAATTTATATATAGATACAGCTGTTTTGCATGTGACGGGTTTTCAGTTGCCTTTGAGAAAATTGTGCTTTTAAAGATATGTTTACCAGTTCTGAGCCTGAAAGGCCCCCAGGCTAAAGAGCTCTTGGGGCCCCTCCAACTATAAATTTCTCCTGTTGCAAACCTCATTGAAACCGCCAGGCATCCCAGCTACTCTGGGTGAAGTGAGAGCGCCTGGTTCAGAGCGGGTGGGGACGCTTTTGCAGTTGTTTCAAACGGACAGCGATAAAAATGAGGCCGTGCAGATTTTACGGGGAGCAAGTACCACGAAACGCATTGCCTCTGTGTGTTCGCCAAATACATCTGATTTCTGAGGCTCACTCTTTTTCCACTCTTGCCTTCGAGAACAAAGAAATGGCTCATATAGAATGTGAAAGGGCACAAAGTGTCTTGCCGCTGAGGCTTCCTTTGTGAGCCGCTGTTCTGAGCCGCTGACATTTTTCTGACGTTTCTGCGGCTGTTTGGTTGGCTGTAATAAAGGTCCTGGGGTTGTTCTGCGTGTTCCTTCAGATGCAGGATGCTTGGGTCTCTTCTGTTTAGAGGAAAGACCAGCTAAGAAGGGGCGTGATGGAAGTTTGAAAGATTATGCCTGGCATGCAGAAAGTGAGCAGAGAAAGGTTTTTCTCCTTTCCCAACACCAGAACCGGTGGACAAGCTGAATGCTGGAAGATTCAGGATAGAGGAAAGAAAGTTTTTCATGCACTGCACAGTCAGATTGTGGAACTCCCTGCCACAAGAGGCAGGGATGGACACCAACTTGGATGGCTTTAAAAGAGGATTGGAAAAATTCATGGAGGAGGCTATCGATGGCTTCCAGCCGGGATGGCGCTGCTTTGCCTCCACAGTCAGAAGCAGCAACACTTCTGAATACCAGTTGCTGGAAACCACAGGCGGGGAGAGTGTTGCTCTTGTGCTCAGAACAGTGTTCGAAATTTAATAATAATAATAATAATAATAATAATAATAATAATAATAATAATATAATAATAATAATAATAATATCTTTATTTTACAGACGGGTAGCCGTGTTGGTCTGCCATAGTCGAAATAAAAAAATTCCTTCCTGTAGCACCTTAAAGACCAACTAAGTTAGTTCTTGGTATGAGCTTTCGTGTGCATGCACACTTCTTCAGATACACTGAAACAGAAGTTACCAGATCCTTCTATATATTGAGAAGGTGGGGAGGGGTATTACTTAGAAGGGTGGTGGGAATCGGAGATTGGCAGATAGCTGAGATGAGCCTGTTGACGACTCTTAACGACTGTAATAGGTCTTACAGGAAAAGGCAAGGGGTGAGAAGGTGAGAAATGGCTTAGTCATGTATAATGAGATAAGAATCCGATGTCTCTGTTCAGACCAGGTTTCTCCATTGTTTTAAGTTTGGTAATGAGTTGTAATTCAGCAGCTTCTCTTTCCAGTCTATTTCTGAAATTCCTTTGTAGTAAAACAGCTACTTTGAGATCTTGTATAGAATGTCCTGGGAGATTGAAGTGTTCTCCTACTGGTTTCTCTGTTTTGTGATTCTTGATGTCAGATTTATGTCCGTTTATTCTTTGGCGTAGGGTTTGGCCTGTTTGTCCAATATAGAGAGCTGAAGGACACTGTTGGCATTTGATGGCATACACAATGTTAGACGATGAGCAATTAAATAGTCCCGAGATGGTATGTGTGATGTTGTTGGGGCCAGTAATGGTGTTGTCCGGGTGTATGTGGCAGCAAAGTTGGCATCTGGGTTTATTGCAGGCTCTGGTGCCAGTGTCCGTGTTAAGTCTGGTTGTAGTATTATTGTGGGTTAGGAGTTGTTTAAGATTGGGTGGCTGTCTGTAGGCAATGAAAGGTCTTCCTCCCAGAGCTTGAGAAAGAGAACTGTCATTGTCCAGGAGAGGTTGTAGATCTCTGATGATGCGTTGAACTGTTTTAACTTGGGAGCTGTATGTGATGACTAGAGGTGTTCTGTTATTTTTATTGTCATTGCCCCCTTCGGGGACATCGAAATTACTTGACTGCTCCATAAAAACACTAATTAATCAATACAGTATAATACAGCAAGGGAGATGCACCTGGCTTTCAGCCTCTTGCGACCGAGTGAAGGTGCCCGGGCACTAGGATGGTGCCTGGCGTCTCCACCATCTGGAGGGATCCTCGGATCGGGACTGTTTTCACACATTAACAACACGTCTTGTAGAATTCTATCTGTGACATTTTATCCGCGCAATCAGAATGAGTTTCAGGAACCAAAAAGGCGTATTGAGAAATATGACTTCTGAGCTGTCTGGCCCCCAAATGGCACCAGGCATTGCATTTTGGCGACTGTAACCCTGGTTTATATATCTGTAACCCTGGTTTGTATAGCTGAGTTTCTAACACAGGCGCGGATCCTGCTTGTGAGTTTCCCACAGCATCCTCACCCCTTCCGCCCTGGCACATAGGAAACTGCCTTAGCTCAAGTCAGGCCTGTAGTCCACCGAGCCCAGCATTGCTTACACTGACTGGCAGCTTCTCTCCAGGCAGGAGAGTCTTTCCCCAGCCCTGCCCAGGAACTGAACCTGTCGCCTTCTGAAGGCCAAGCGAGTGCTCTGCCGTGAAGCTGCAGCCTTGCCCTTACACAGCCCCCTCCCTACCACCCTACTGAGGGTGCTGGGGGGGGGGAGCAAGTTAGGTCCCTGAACTGGGTCTGCCCACCCCCGGGTTAGCCTGTTGAGCCACAGCCTGAACATTTGGGCACTTTCCTGTGGTTTAAACAAAACCCTTTTTTAAGTTCAGAAGTCCCAACAAGAGGTGCCTCTGCCTTGCTTCCTTGCAAGGAGAGAAGCACATGCTCTCCTTTCTTGGCACTGGTCTCCCTCCTCTTCTTCCTCCTCCTCCTTCTCGCTGGCCTTTGGGTGTTTTTTTTTTTTTTTGCAGGGACATCCCAGTGTCTGTGGCTGGAAAACCAATTTTCCTCTTGTTTTGCTAACTGCACCAAGTGGTGCGGAATGTGCCTGCTTCTGAAGGCTGCTCCGCAGTCCCCAGGAGGTTTTGCCCAGCAAGGAGGAACAGTCTAAGTCTTTTTCCCTTTTTTCCCCTTGCAGGAATTTCATCTGCTCCTCTCCCCCCCCCCCCGAACCACAGCCTTCTCCTTGGCAGCTGTTTGGGCTTTATGACAGCAGCAGAGGGAGGGAGGCAGCTATACCAGCTTAGAGAGCAGTTATCCGCTCAGGTTGCTGTTGACTTGAGAAAATTGTGTGCTCCTTAAAGCAATGATGCAGAAAGCTCAGCGCTTGCTAGTTTTGTGCGTGCGCGCATGTGTTTGTTTATATATACAGTGGTACCTCTGGATAAGAACGGGATCCGTTCTGGATCCCTGTTCGCATCCTGAAGCGAACGCAACCCGCGTCTGCGCGTGCGCGGGTCGTGACGCGCCGCTTCCGTGCATGCGTGTGATGTCATTTTGACTGCGCGAACAGCAAAACCCGGAAGTTACGTGTTCTGTTACTTCTGGGTTGCTGTGGAGCGCAACCCGAAAGTGCTCAACCTGAATCATATTTAACCCGAGGTAGGACTGTACAGTGGGACCTTGGTTCTCAAGCTTAATCCCTTCCGAAAGTCGGTTCCAAAACCAAAGTGTTCCAAAATCAAGGCGCGCTTTCCCATAGAAAGTAACGCAAAACGGGTTAATCCATCCCAGACTTTTAAAAACAACTCCTAAAACAGCGATTTAACATGTATTTTGCTACCTAACGAGAGCATTGATCCATAAAATGAAAGCAGTAATCAATGTACTGTACTATAAAATAAATAAGACAGTATTGTAGATGATAAAGATTAAAATAATTTCCCCCCCTTCCCTGCACTGATGATAGTCATTGTTTTGATGGAGGGCTTCTATCCATTTCCGCAGTCACACAATCAATCGACCAGTAGCTGAACACAGCTGAACAGTAGCTGAACACAGACACAGAAACAAATTAACCGAAAAAGCCTCAAAAACAAAAACGCAAAATAAATAGCAAAAACAAAAGCGCCAAACTTAATCTTTTCCAGAAGTCGATTTGACTTCGAAATGTTCAAAAACCAAGGCGCAGCTTCTGATTGGTGCAGGCGCCCCGCAAACAATAGCTGACAGCCGCACCGAATGTTCGGCTTCCGAAAAACATCTGAAAACAGAAACAAACTTACTTCTGATTTTTTGGCGTTTGAGTACCAAGGCGTTTGAGAACCAAGGCACCACTGTATATATAAGTTTTCAACCATGTATAAACAAAACAAGAAGTTTCCCCCGTTCCCACCTTCTGGTACGGATGAAGATCTTTGATCCTTTCAGACATTGGCCTGTCACTAGAGAACGAGGGAGCGGTTCTCTTTACCTTGCATGTGTTCCCTTGCGTTCATGCTTTAATGCATGCTTAGGGGCCCAGCTTTTGCAATCTGCATGGGTGACGACGAATGAGGAAATAAGGAAATGCAATCGAGAGATTCCCTCTTTCATTAAGCTGCAGTAACAGGGGCTGTGCCTTTGTGTGCAGTGAATCCAGTCTGCTCCCAGGCAGATACCATCGCCACAGTTGTAGCCGCCCTCCTAGGAGGGTGGTCTCGTGTTTTTAGTTCCAGCACCAAATTAGCGCTTAAAAGCCCCTTCGGAGACACCAACCCAAGTCCTGTTCCAGAACACTTTCTCCGCAAAGAGCTTTTTGCCTCTCTAGAATAGCGGCAGCAGTTATTTTAGGAATGGCTGCAAGTTCAGGATGCTGCAGGTCTGTTTGGACAGCTGGTGGCTGGGAAAACACACATCTTGGGGAAGGGTGTTTTTTTGGGGATCTGATTGTCTCCTTGCCATCATATCCAGGGATGGGAATCGAATCCCAGAAACTTAGTCCTTCTAAGGCATGGATGTGTAGTGCATACTATGAAGAGTGGAGTACCATGTCTTGAGGCAGTGAGTTCCACAGGTAAGCAAAGGATTTGCGAAATAGGTTGGTTACCTTTGGGTCACTGCATGAGACAGGGAACGGGCTGAGATCGCTGCAGTTTGTTAAGGGCGATGGGAATTGTTAGGAGATGCCGTCCCAGAGCTACACTTCCCAGAGTTACTGGTGAAGAGGGATTGATTGTCGAGCCATCCTGGGAAATGTAGCTCTGGGAAGGGAATTGGGGGTCTAGGCCCATTGGGTGTGAGTGTCACGGGCTCATTTATATCGCGCAATCATTGTGCCCGGTGCTTTACAGAGTGCCAAAAGGCGGGTCCCCGCCCCTAGCTGCATACAATTTAAAATTGAACACAAGAGAGATGGAGGTAGGGACAAACAAGGGAAGCACATGCAGTCTCTGTTTCCCTTATATGTGCTTTTGCTTAGTGGCAGTGGGACAAGTGTCTCCAATTTGGTGCCCTCCAGATGCTTCAGGCTATGGTTCCTGATGCAACCCCCCAAAAAGCAACAACTGGAGGGCACCAGGTTGGGTAAGGCTGCTGGAAGGGTACATGCCTTAGAGGAGGAGAGGCCTGCACAGTGTGATGCAGCAGCAAAAAAAGCTAATGCGATTCTAGGCTGCATCCACAGAAGTCTAGTGTCCAGATCAAGGGAAGTCATATTCCTGCTCTATTCTGCCTTGGTCGGACCACACCTGGAGTCCTGTGTCCAATTCCGGGCACCAGAATTTAAGAAGGATGTTGACAAGCTGGAAGGTGGTGGGCAGAGGAGGGCGACCAAGATGATCAGGGGTCTGGAAACCAAGCCTGATGAGGAACGGTTGAAGGAGCTGGGTGTGTTCAGCCTGGAAAAGAGGAGACTGAGAGTTTAGCCAACTTCCGATATCTTCAGGGCCATGGAAGAGCAGACCAACCAGCTTGTTTTCTGCTGCTCTAGAGGGCAGGACCCGAAGCAAGGGGTTCAAATGGCAAGGTGGGAGGTTCTGACTAAACGTTAGGAATGGTGAAAGCTGATGGACTCTTTCCTTCGTTGGAGGTTTTGCAGCAGATAGTGGACGGCCACCTGCCAGAGATGCTGTGGCTGTGATTCCTGCAGAGCAGGGGTTGGACTAGATGACTCTTGGGGGGTCCCTTCCAATGCCACCATTCTCTGATTCTATATGTGGGCACCCCCAGCCCCTCCCTCTGACCCCCAGCCTCCTTCCATAATCTGTGTCTCTCCGCTTTGGTTCCTTTGTAGCCAGAACTGACCCGCCACTCGTCTGCAGAGACAGAAACTCCCTGTTCTCTGCAGAGGCTGCCGCCTAAGCTGGGTTTCCCCCGCTGCTGGCTAAAGATAGCCTCCCCCGCCTCCTCCTTCCCTCCTCCTCCTCCTCCTCTGCCGGCATCCTGGCTTGGGAGCCTGTGTGCTTTTCACTGAGTCACAGGCTGCGCGGTTGACGCTGCAGAGAGAGAGGGGGCAGAGAGGGAGAATATGTGTATATATCTGTGTTCCTCCAGCGCAGATGGGAAAACAAACCGCCACTATGCACTATAAATAGCTCTCGCCAGGAGGAAGAAAGATGAACTTCATTGCTGTGTCTGCAGAGGCACTTTGGGGCTTTAACTCTTTGGTGCAGAGGCCGAGGTGTGGGTTTCTTTCCAGAGAGGCTCTCGGCAAATGCCTTATCATTCACAGGGCTGGCACAAGAAACTGCCTCCTGTACCATCAGCAAACAATCTGGCTGTGTTCTTAGATAAATAAGGTATACTATTCATTGTTAAAGCTCTGGTTTTCCCAGTAGTGATTGCTGGAAGAAATATCAACAACCTCAGATATGCAGATGACACAACCTTGATGGCAGAAAGTGAGGAGGAATTAAAGAACCTCTTAATGAGGGTGAAAGAGGAGAGCGCAAAATATGGTCTGAAGCTCAACATCAAAAAAACGAAGATCATGGCCACTGGGCCCATCACCTCCTGGCAAATAGAAGGGGAAGAAATGGAGGCAGTGAGAAATTTTACTTTCTTGGGCTCCATGATCACTGCAGATGGTGACAGCAGTCACGAAATTAAAAGACGCCTGCTCCTTGGGAGAAAGGTGATGGCAAACCTAGACAGCATCTTAAAAAGCAGAGACATCACCTTGCCAACAAAGCTATGGTTTTCCCAGTAGTGATGTATGGAAGTGAGAGCTGAACCATCAAGAAGGTTGATTGCCAAAGAATGGATGCTTTTGAATTCTGGTGCTGGAGGAGAATCTTGAGAGTCCCATGGACTGCAAGAAGATCAAACCTCTCCATTCTGAAGGAAATCAGCCCTCAGTGCTCACTGGAAGGACAGATCCTGAAGCTGAGGCTGCAATATTTGGCCACCTCATGAGAAGAGAAGACTCCCTGGAAAAGACCCTGATGTTGGGAAAGATGGAGGGCACAAGGAGAAGGGGACGACAGAGGATGAGATGGTTGGATAGTGTTCTTGAAGCTACCAGCATGAGTTTGACCAAACTGCGGGAGGCAGTGGAAGACAGGAGTGCCTGGCATGCTCTGGTCCATGGGGTCACAAAGAGTCGGACATGACTAAACAGCTGAACAACAACAAATTCATTGTATCAAATCATAAATTTCTACAGAAGTAACTCATAAAGTAACTCACAAACAAACAAAGCAGAAGACACAGTGGATCAGATCATTCTCTAGTTAGTTCATGCATAAGGTCCATACATGTATACAGGTATCTATTCCACCTTTCTGTTCATAAGGTCCAAACAATCCACAGAAAGGTTGTTACAGTTCCACAGAATCCTTTCGCAGAGTCTAAAGACAAGGATTTCCAGAATATTGGCCTTGTTTTGCCATCCTGGGCTTCATCAGTAGTTAAAAGCTCTAAGTAATACAAATAAATACAATATTGTGATCTCAGGCATTTTACAGCAAAAATAATATAAAACCATAAATACCTGTACATACCATATGTGATATTACAGGACAGTGGATCTTATGGCATAGTAGTAGCTGCGGTAAGCAGCAACCGTTACAAAGTAGGGGTTTTTGGACAAGTGCAATATTGATGGAGTTACAGGTGTTGGCAATCCACAGATACAGTAGATCTTTCTTAAAGTGACCCCTATGGCACAGCAAAAGTAAAACAAACTTAATCCATGTTCAGATGTTATACATATAAACATTAATACTAACTCATACATTAATGTAAACAGTTTTTGGATCTAGAGTAATAGCAATCCACAAATGCACAATTTAGTGCTCAAAATAATCCACTTGGCCCACAGAGGGGAAACAAACTCAGTCCATGCTCAGGTGTTCTGCATATAAACATTGGTACAAATTCACAAAAAACCCCCACTATAATCAATTTCAGTATTCAGAAGAGGTCCATCTCGCTCAGTGTCATCAGCACTGGCTGGCAGCTGCTTACCAGGGTTCAGGCAGGTGCCAGAGATGGAGCCTGGGACCTTCTGGCCGAAACAGCTGCTCCATAGAGTTGGAAGGGCTCCCTGGCGGTCATCTAGTCCAACCCCTTTGCAGTGCTGGAGCCACAGCAGCTTCACACCTCCAGCTTCTGCCCAGGGGTGCTTGGGTGACTGTGAGGAGCTTGGGATTCCCAGAACCTCCAATTTTAGAACTTGAGGAGGACCCTGTTTTGGTTCATAAGGCTGGTTCCCTCCATCTTGCTGCTGTTGGAAAGGGACGGATGCCGTTGCGCTTTCATTTTTCGTGCATGGCAGGGAACGGAAGCAGAAAGCCAGACTTCACACCTGAGTGTCTGTGGTTGAATGTTGCATCCTCTCGTTTAAACCTTTTGACTACAGTTGCTGCTATTATACTGCTGGGATGGGTTCCTAGCAGGAATTCTCCTTTTGCAAAAGGAAAAATAAATAAAAATGAAATGAAATGCTTTGCCATTTGCTGGTAAAAAACATTTTGAGGTAGATGGCAAAGATGCCCGTTTTACAGATGAGAAACTGAGGCTGGAAGAAAATGACTTGCTTGAGACCATTTTACAGTGGTACCTCTGATTGTGAACGGGATCCATTCTGGAGGCCCAGTTGCAACCTGAAAAGCCCGCAACCTGAAGCATCGTATCTGCACAGGTGCGTGGCGTGATTTGGCGCTTCTGCGCATGCGTGAGCAGTGAAACCCGGAAGTAACCCTTTCTGGTACTTCCGGGTCACCGCGGGACGCAACCTGAAAAGAGGTAACATGAAGCAAACGTAACATGAGGTATGACTATTTGTTAAATGATTTGTTTACTTGTAAGATTCCTTCACTGCTTTTCACCACGAGGTCCTGAGGTTAGAGAACAAGAACCTACAAAGAGCCTGCAGGATCAGGCCAGTGGCCAATCAAGTGGCCAATCAGACGCCTGTGGGAAGAACGCCAGCGGGACCCGAGTGCGAGATCACCCTTGGTTTCCACTCAGAAGCATCACTGCCTCCAACCATGAAGGCAGAACGTGGCTGGGAGCCTTCAATAGCCCTCTTCTCCTCCATGGATTTGCCTCATCCTTTTTAAAGCCATCTAGGTTGGTGGCCATCCGTGCCCAGGTGCCTCCAAGCGAAACCTACAGGCAGGATTCCGGCACAAGAGCATCACTCTCCCCTCCTGTGGTTTCCAGAAACTCAGAATCCTCCGGAAAAACAATCTCTCAAAGGACCTGTTGATGGCATTTTACCATTGGACTGTGGAGAGTGTATTAACTTATGGTCTGTGGTTTGGGAGCTGCACGGCCAGGGGAAAAACAATGCTGTCCAGGGTTGCAAAGACTGCGGAGAGAATAATTGGGCGCACTCTTCCCACCTTGGATCAAATCTACGCTTCCAGGTGCCATAAGAAAGCTGCAGAGATAGCGCAGGATAGTGCGCACCCCGGAAATGATCTCTTTCAGCTTCTGCCTTCTGGAAGAAGGTGCAGGGTTATAAAGACTTAGGACTAGCCACCTGAGAAACAGTTTCCACCAAAATGCGATTTTGGTTTTGAATGCAGTGTAAGGAGTCTCCATGGGAGTATATTGTATTTAAAAATGGGGTATCAAAAGTTTTTAGGGGGCCAACCAGATTGGGATAGCTGGGATAGCAGGCTTGTTGGTTTTTGAATGTCTTATGTAGATTTTTCAATTTCGTTGTTCTGTATGACAATGACAAATAAAGATGATTGTATCGTAACTGGCATTGAGAAGCATCGCTGCCTCCAGGGAAGAACATTGGCATCCCGATTAGAAGCCCTCAATAGCCCCCTCTCTGCCCAGCTTTGGGCCTCTTCTGCCCACCTGGCTTTTCCTTGCGCCGCGAAGGCAGTGTGGGGACCAGGGTCGTAGGCGTGTGGGGTTGAAGACATGCTGTGGCTTCCCCTTCGAGACGAGCCCCGCCTAGCAGAGTGTGGCAGGCTGCCCCAGTCTCTTTATATCTATATCACACTTTCAAGAAATATATCTGTGCTCAAAGCAGCTGACCTTAAAAAACAAACACACTCCAGTCTAAATACAATAACCCCGTACATCATGGGTAGGCAAACTAAGGCCCGGGGGCCAGATCCGGCCGATTCGGCCTTCTAAATCCGGCCCGTGGACGGTCCGGGAATCAGCATGTTTTTACGTGAGTGGAATGTGTGCTTTTATTTAAAAAGCATCTCTGGGTTATTTGTGGGGCATCGGAATTCGTTCATATTTTTTTCCAAAATATAGTCCGGCCCCCCACAAGGTCTGAGGGACAGTGGACCGGCCCCCTGCTGAAAAAGTTTGCTGGCCCCTGCCGTACAGGATCAAAAGCATATGATATCATTATATCAGTGGTTATGATTAATACCCAGTGGCTTCTGCAGGAGGGGCTGAGAGAGATGCCCCCTGCCAGAGACCCCGGGAGGACAGCTGCCGGTAAGTGTAGGCACTGCTGAGCAAGGTCACTCGAAGTAGGGCTTCCCAGACCTGGGTTTGCAGCTGTTTTGGGACTACAGTTCCCATCATCCATGACCACTGGTCCTACTAGTAGGGATGATGGGAGTTGTAGTCCAAAAAACAACAACAGCTGGAGACTCAAGTTTGGGAAACTAAGCATGCAGATCACTCCTGAGATTATAAGAACATGGGAGGAGCCTGCTGGATCAGGCCAATAGGGGCCCGTCTTGTCCAGCATCCTCTTCTCACAGTGGCTAATGAGATGCCTGTGCGAAACCAACTACCAGGATCTGAGCACAAGAGCAACTCTCCTTTTCTGCAGTTTCCAGCAACTGGGATTCAGCCAAGGAGGCAGAGCACAGCAGCCAGCAGCCCTCTCTTCCTCCACAAATTGCTCTAATCTTCTTTTCAAGCAATCCAGTTGGGGTGGCCATCCCTGCGTCCTGTGACAGGGAGTTCCGCAGTTTAAGCTAGGCGCTGTGTGCAGTAGGGCTTCCTTTTCTCTGTCCTGACTCCTCCGGCATTTCGCTTCCTTAGATGCCCACCCACTTAAGTGTTACGAGAGAGGTCTCTGCCCGCTATCTCTGTGCCATGCATCATTCCACAGACTCCTTATTGTGCCTCCTCTTTACTGATGGTGGAAACAGGGACGCTCTTGGCGCAGCAGCTCCTTGCGAGAGGCGTGCTCTGCAAATGCGCAGGAGGCTGCGAGGCTGCGTCCAAAATAGCCCCAGCCTGCATGGCGCAGGCTGGTAATCCTGCCCCGAGTCTCCCAGCCCTACATGTGAACTCCAAAGAGATTGGTGTGTGTGTTAGAGTAAACAGTCCCGCGATCCGGCAGGCTCTCTTGATGATGGCCTGGGTCATTCTTGGGAAACAGCCTTCGGTGCACAGGGGGCCTTTGTCCCTCTCCTCAGCTGCTCTGCTGGGCTGACTTCTGGAACGGGGCTTCTCTGTCTGCTCAGGATTAGTCACTGGACCAGCCGTAACCCGAACCTCAAAGCGTTGGCGTCCGGCGCTGGCGGCGTCCGGCGCTCAGCCCAAAGGCTCAGAGAAACCGGAGCCTGTGGAATGCATTTGCTGTGCAGGACTGTTCCTGGTCGGTGGCCCCCACCCCCCGCAAACGAGGCCTTGCCGGGCTGGAGACACACGTCCATAAGGCTGCCAGGGGTGTCACAGTTGGTGGCAGAGCAGGCGTGCCAACATTTGAGGCCTGGAGCTGGAAAAATGCAGGTGGGATGAGGCCAGAGCAGCCTTTCTCCCAACCTGGGACTCTCTGGGTGTTGTTGGACTACAACTCCCATCAGCCCTTGCCATGGCAGTCGTGCTCCTATGAGCCTCAGCACCATGGCTGTGCTAGCTGATAGGAGCTGGGGGCCCAAAACGTTGATGCCGAAATCCAGCATCGCCTGAGCTCTGCGAGTGTGGCTTTCTCCCGATTGAAGTGCAGAGTGTTTGAGGACCGGGACATTTGCAGGGAAACCAAAATGCTTGTTTACAAAGCTATTGTACTACCAACCTTATTGTATGCTTGTGAAACGTGGACCACTTATAAATGCCATCTCCAACTCCTCAAAAGATTCCATCAATGGTGTCTCCGAAAAACTTTACACATCACTTGGGAAGACAGGCAAACTAATGCCAGTGTACTGGAAGAAGCAAAGATCACCAGTGTCGAAGCGATGATTCTTCAACATCAACTTTGTTGGACTGGTCATGTTGTGCGGATGCCTGACGATCGTCTTCCAAAGCAACTACTCTCTTCCGAACTTAAAAATGGAAAGCGTAATTCTGGTGGTCAACAAAAGAGATTTAAAGACTGTCTCAAGGCAAATCTAAAAAAATGTAATAAGACCACTGACAACTGGGAAACACTGGCTTACGGGTGCTCCAGTTGGAGAACAGCCTTGACCAAAGGTGTCATGGGCTTTGAAGACACTTGAACTCGGGACACAAGGGAGAAACGTGCCAAGAGGAAGGCACGCTTGGCAAACCCTCACCATGATCAACTCCCGCCCAGAAACCAATGTCCCCACTGTGGAAGGACGTGTGGATCCAGAATTGGCCTCCACAGTCACTTACGGACTCACTTTTAAAACCGTGTTTATGGAAGTCAATCTTACCTGTTTAGGGAAGCTTTTAATGTTTAATAGACTAATGTATTTTAATATTCTGTTGAAAGCCGCCCAGAGTGGCTGGGGAAACCCAGCCAGATGGGCGGGGTATAAATAATAAATTATTATAAATTATTATTATTACTCGGCTATGAGGGATCGCCAAAGAAGAAGACGAGGCCTAAAACAGCTGGAGTGGGGGGACAGGCCAGGGCAGAGCAGGTATTTGAGGAACTGCTGGGCCTTGTGTCCATCACAGCAAGCATGGCTAATGGGCAGGGATAATGGGAGTTGTAGCTCAACAAGATCTCCAGGGTCGAAGGTTCCCCGTTCCTGCTGTAGAGTGGGGCTAGTTTGCCTGTTCGTTGTGAGGCCCCTTGGGAGTGTGCATGGTTTATCGTTGCTCACGCAGCCCCCCCAAGTGCTGCAGCTCAGGGAAGAGGGAAGAGATACAGGCACTCATAATAATAATAATTCATTATTTATTCCACAGCCACTCTGTGCAGCTTTAAACAGAATATTAAAATACAATAGTCTATTAAACATTAAAAGCTTCCCTAAACAGGACTGCCTTCAGATGTCTTCTAAAAGTCTGGTAGTTGTTGTTCTCTTTGACATCTGGTGGGAAGGTGTTCCACAGGGCAGGTGCCACTACCAAGAAGGCCCTCTGCCTGGCTCCCTGTAACTTGGCTTCTCGCAGCGAGGGAACCGCCAGAAGGCCCTCGGAGCTGGACTTCAGTGTCCGGGTAGAACGATGCGGGTGGAGACCCTCCTTCAGGTATGTGCAGATGTGCAGAATGTCATAACCTTGGCACTGCCAGTCAAAGATAGCAGGTCAGAGATGCTTGAGAGACACCTGTCTCCACCAGCGATGGTGGCAATTCTGTGTTAGACTCCCCGCCTCTGCAGGCAGAATGGCAACCGTTCATTTAGAGGGGTGGAGGAAGAAGGGGGCTGTACCCCTTACCTCCTAGCACCCTTCAGTTAATCCTGCCACCCCTTTGGGAACGACAGATCTAGAGGGCAAAGCGGTTTGGCAAAGCCAAAAGTTCTCACATGCAAAAAAGTCCTGTGCTGTGTTTCTGAATACCAGCCTCTGGAAACCGCAAGAGCAAGATAAAGCTGCTGTCCGTGTCAAGTCCTCCTTGCTGGTTCCCCACAACGGTCAACTGGTTGGCCACTGTGAGAAAGAACAGGAACCTGGACTTGATCCCTTTGGCCTGATCCAGCAACCGGCTGCTCTTTTGTTCCTGCTCTTTCCTTTCTGCGGGGCAGATTCCCGCTAGATTGCGGCCCCAGCCACTCGCCGGCAGCTTTGCTCCGAAGGCCCTCAATAACCAGCCGGAACAAAAGCGGCGTTGCAAAATGGAGGCCGCAAAAAGAGCCTCTTTTGCCGCCTGCCTAAACTCTGAAGGCTCCTAATAAGAATTCGAGAGGCGCAATGGAGAGCCTTTGCAAAGAAGATAGTTACGAGGCTTTTGTCCCCTGAAGGGTCAGCGAGACCCAGACGTTTTTTGGCAGGCTTCCCTGGTGACCGGGAGGGGGGGGGTGGCGTGGGGGGGGGAGGAAGGAGGAATCGGCAGCTTCGGAGATGGGAGGAATTTCGGGTTGGATGTTTTAACTCGGAGACGTTTCGCAGGAGCCAAATTTGAGCTTGTGCTGGGGTGCTGACTCAGAGCTTGCTGCTGAATCACCATCTCCGCTTCCTGTCTTGAGTGGGTGTCCTTTTCTCAGAAGACACTTCTCCTTCTGCTTCTGAATTGTAGGGGGGGGGGATCGGGGGGGCGGGCCGACTGCAAAAGCAGCAGCCCTGCATTTCCTGGGGTCAGGTGGGGACGACAGCGGTTCTTTTCTCTGAAAAGAGTCGTGTGATGCTCTGCAGCAGGCCAGAGGAGGGTGCTTTTACCATCTCGCTCTGCTTTGCCAACTGCAGCCGTTCCTGGGAGACCCTGACCACACACTGGCTACCTCAAGGCTGGACTACTGTAAGGTGCTCTTTGTGGGGCTGCCCTTGGGGGCTGTTCGGAAGCTCCCCCTGGTGAAGAATGCCGCTGCCAGATTGCTGATGGGAGCTTCTAGTCAAGAACATGTGGCCCCATTGTTGAAACATTGTATTTTAGTGTTTTGTTGGAAGCCTCCCAGAGTGGCTGGGGAAACCCAGCCAGATGGGCAGGGTATAAATAATTAATAATAATAATAATAATAATAATAATAATAATAATACCTCAGAGATCTCCTGAACCCTGACATCCCAGCTTGATCACTGAGATCATCCGCACAAGCATCTCTCGTCGTGGGGCTCGTTTGACAATAACCACCTTGGATCAAATCTACACTTCCAGGTGCCATAAGAAAGCGGCAGAGATAGCGCAGGATAGTGCGCACCCTGGAAATGATCTCTTTCAGCTTCTGTCTTCTGGAAGAAGGGACAGGGTTATAAAGACTAGGACTAGCCGCCTGAGAAACAGTTTCTATCCAAATGCAATGCTGGTTTTAAATGCCGTGTAAGGAGTCTGTATGGGAGTACAGTGGTACCTCTGGATGCAAACGGGATCCGTTCCGGAGCTCCATTTGCATCCTGAGTAGAATGCAACCCGCTTCTGCGTATGTGCGTGACGTCATTTTGAGCGTTTGCGTGAGTGGCGAAACCCGGAAATAACGCGCTCCATTACTTCCGGGTCGCCGCAGAGAGTAAAAACGCTCAATCTGAAGCATATTTACCCCGATGTATGACTGTATATTGTTTTTTAAAATGGGGTATCAGAGTTTTTAGGGGGCTAAACAGGTTGGGATAGGTGGGATAGCAGCTTGTTGGTTTTTGAATGTCTTACGTAGATTTTCAATTTCGTTGTTCTGTATGGGACGGTGACAATAAAGAGTATCGTATCGTATTGTTTCGTTTGTGGAAACTTAAGGAGGCGGAAGTGCTAACGTAGAATGGGGTGTTGCTTAGCCATAAGGCTGGGCCTCTGTCGAAGAGACGGACTTGCTGCTGGGTCCCCTGGCTCAGTGTATTCCGCCTTCAGGGTTTGCCGGGGGTGGGCAAGATGACCTTTGGTGTCGTACAGTTCTATGATTCTGTGAGGGCCAGAGGTCTCAGTCCCAGCCTTGCTGCTTGAAATCCCTTTCTCTTTCCGAATGGGGGAGGCTGGAGGCTGCACCTTGGAGCTTCCGCATGCAGAGCAGCTGATTTGCTGCTGAGCTAGGAGGCTTCCCTCTCTCTAAAGCTGTTTTGGAGAAGAAAATTGGGCCGCAGGGTGGATGTGGCACAGGGACACATCCTTCCCTTTGCCACGAGGGTTTTGTGTACACTACACAGCCGCCAACGCCCTTGCGCCTGATTGCCCTCTCTCTGCATTTCTTCTCCCGAGGCTGCAAGCTGCTGCCAATTATTCATCTCCTTTGCCTGCTGAATAATACATTCAGCTGTGCATTAAGTGGGGGCAGGCTGGCCTTTCTCTGGTCAGGAGAGGAGAAAGGAGAAGGGCGTAATTTTCAGCGTTCGGGAACCGACTCCCCGTCTCTCTTTCTCTGAACTTTTGCAGAGATCAGAGCTGTGAACGTTCACCTTGTCTGCCGTTGCCTTGCAACATCGTGGTTTTCCTTTGGCTTCGAGCAATCAGCGGCGGAAGTGCCTTGTGTGACACGGAAAATTCATTATACCTGCGATCTTTAATTTGGCTCGTTAAAGAAGATAATCGTCTCAGTTTATTTGTTTTTTTGCTCCGTTTCCTGATGCAACTAGTGACCCCATTCCTGCCAGGAAACTTTTGCCGCCTTGAGTTGCTGGGAGAATCTCGTCAGATGGTTGGGGGGGTGGTATAAATAAAAAGGTAAAGGTACCCCTGCCCGTACGGGCCAGTTGTGACCGACTCTAGGGTTGCGCGCTCATCTCGCTCTAGAGGCCGTGAGCCGGCACCGTCCGAAGACACTTCCGGGTCCCGTGGCCAGCGTGACAAAGCTGCAGCTGGCGAGCCAGCACCAGCGCAGCGCACGGAAACGCCGTTTACCTTCCCGCTATAAAGCGGTACCTATTTATCTACTTGCACTTAAGAGTGCTTTCGAACTGCTAGGTGGGCAGGAGCTGGGACCGAATGACGGGAGCTCACCCCGCCACGGGGATTCGAACTGCCGACCATACGATCGGCAAGTCCTAGGCACTGAGGTTTTACCCACAGCGCCACCCGCTGGGAGAATCTGGTCAGATGGTTGGGGGGGTGGTATAAATAGTGAAATTATTATTTGCCAAGCTGGTGCCTGCAAGAGGGAGCCGGGTGCGAGAGAACGTTCCTTTCCTGCAGTTTCCAGCAACTGGTAATCGTAAGCATTAGGAATAACTTTCTGATGGTAGGAACCATCAGAACTTCCAATTCTACAATTCCATGATTCTAAAAGCGGCCTCTTGTTTCCGTTCAGCTCTGTGACAGGGGTGAATTTCCCCCTTTGCGGTGTCTGCATCAGAGGCCAGCCCTGTCTGCAGCGCAGCCCAAGCTTCCCAGCCCCGATAATTTTAATGTTTAGCTATGCACAGCGCTTGTGGTTTGACTCTCATTTGCAAGGAAGTGTCGGTCCCCGAGCGATGTGTTTTGCATATTCTGTTTTGCATAATTCACGCATGGTGCTCCAAAGGGCCAGAGAGTCTTGCAACAGCAGCTGCCCAGGGTGAAGCTGACTTGCATGTAGTTAATCTTTGGAACTCCCTGCTCCAGGAGACAGCGATGGCTTTAAAAGAGGGATGGATTCAACTAGGAGGGCTGTGTTCTTCCTCCATGGCTGGATGCAGCGATGCTTCTGAATCCCAGCTGCTGGAAACCGCAGGAGGGGAGAATTGGGTGTTGTGTTCGAATCCTGCTTTTGGGTTTCCCATAATGGGCATCTAGTTGGCCCCTGTGAGAACCGGTTGCTGGACTTGGGGTGTCACTAACCCAATGCAGCAGTACTCTTATTATGTTCTTAATCTGCTGGGGGTCTTGCCTTGCTTTCTCCTCCTCCCTCCAGCAGCCAGAGTATAGCACATCGGGAGCGAGAGGCAGGGTCTTTTCGGTTGTGGCTCCTGAGTTGCGACACAGAGAAGTTCATCTGCCCCTCCCCTTTTTAACTGGTCTCTGGAGACTGTGCTCTTTCAGTGGGCAGCCTTTCGGCCGCTTGGCAATGCTGGACTCCAGCTCCCATCAGCCCCAACCAGAACAACCGTAGGATGCTGGGGCTGATGGGAGTTGTAGTCCAAAACGTGGGAGGGGGTGGCCAGGTTGGCAAAGGCGTATTGCTTTCTTCCCTGATATGCTGTTTTTATGTCAAGCAGCAAAGACTAAACCCAGGCACACATGTGGCAAGAGTCTTTGACCTGCAGGTTTTTTTTATTGTTTTCATTTGTGCAATTGCTTCTTACGTGTTTTTGCACTGTAAATCGCTTTGAGATGCCTCGCAGAAAGCAATTTAATAATAATAATAATAATAATAATAATAATAATAATAATAATGTACACCCACTTAAAAAATAAATAAATCTCAGGGTGGTTCGCAGAATAAAGTACAAGATAAAAATGCAAGTTAATAATTATAACAAAGCCCAAAGAAACAGCAACCGCCCCCTTCCCACAGACCCATTTAAAAGGCTGTAGAATATTAATCTGCCCAAGGCCTGGTGGAAGAGGAACATTTGTGAGTTTGTAAGATCTAGGCAGTGCCTCTGAGTGTGTGTTTTTTCTTCCTGGGGTGGTGCTTTTAATTTGCCCCTGATTTAAGCGCAACCCATCGCAAATGCCCGGAGATCAGGGTTGTCCAGATCAGGGTGTGTGGTGGGTTCATGTAAGGGAGAACGAAGCCCCAAAACTTCCCATTTTAGGGAGTTGAGTTCTTCTATAGCTTCACCTCAATAGTCATCCCCCTGTTTTAAATCTCTCTTTCTCTCCCCCCCCCCCAAAATCCTTTTGTTGTTGCCATAGATTCCAGAAGCATGTCCACACCTACCGGATCTTGCCGGACGAAGAGGATTTCCTGGCCGTGCAGGTGAGCTCCGTACCTCTTGCCGCCTCCTTTTGCAGAGTTTGTGTAGATTCCGTTGCTTCCGGTGACGGTTGCGCACGAAGATCTGTGGCTATATGTACCCAAAACGCTGTTGTTTGTTCCTGGATAGATTTCACTGCACGGTTTTGAAGGAAATGGGTTCAGGGAGGGCATAAGCAGTTCCAGTAGCAGGGGAGAATCCTGAAATCAGTTCTAAAAGACGAATGACTCGTCACGGTACACCAGCCTTAGAGGCGCACTCCCAAGATGTTTTGAACTACCCTTCCCATCCGCCTCACCCAGCAGGGCCTGCTCCCATCAGCTTCCCAGTGTCACATGGCAAGTGGTACCCAGGAATTATGGGGGTTGTAATCTGGAACTCATCTGCCACGGATGCTTTGGCTGAAATTCCTTCATTGCAGGGGGTTGGACTAGATCAGGCAAACTTGGCCCTCCAGATGTTTTGGGACTACAACTCCCATCATCCCTAGCTAACAGGACCAGTGGTCAGGGATGATGGGAAGTGTAGTCTCAAAACATCTGGAGGGCTGAGTTTGCCTATGCTTGGACTAGATGATCGGGGGGGGGGGGTGTCCCCTTCCAAACCTGCAGTTCTACGATTCTGTGATTCTATGAAGTCCAAAATGGCATAAGGCTGCTGTTCATTAACAATGCAGTTCAATGGGACTCCCTGTTATAGAATCATAGAAGCTGTAGAATTGGAAAGGGGACGCCCCCCCCGAGGGTCACCTAGCCCAACCCCTGCAATGTGGGGATCTTTGTGCCCAGTGTGGGTTTCGAACCCACAACCCTGAAACTAAAGAGCCTCATGCTCTGCCGACTGAGCTATATAACCGTTTTAACATTCAGGGCAATGTTTGGCGACGTGCGGAGTGGAAAAGAAGGAGGCTCTTGCCCAGGGGTTTATGCCCAGCCCCCTTGGCTGGCGAAGACAGAACGTTGGGGGCTGGGTTCCACACTGTGCGCCTGTGAGCGCAGGCCGGGAGGTCCCCTGGGACGTGAGCGACGCTTCTCCCTCCTGACCGCGGAACGGGTGATCCTTTAGCCCAGCACTGTCTCCAGGGCAGAGCAGGGGTTGGCAGGAGCCCTGCAGATGCCCACACACTGCTGATCTTGGCAGGAAGTCTGCCTGGCTCAGGCGATGGTTCATTTATAGCACTACAGTAACCTCATTGTGCCGTCCAAGCCGGCAGGAAAAAGTGAGCCCTGGAGGGGGGGGGGCTGCTGAAAGGAGGACATTCCCCAGGTCCAACCCCCCCTTGCTGCCCAGCTTGTGTTGCAGAATCCTAAGCGAGCCCAGGAGCCTGCCCTCTCTGCCTGCGCCACGGCTGGGGGAAAGGGGGTGGGGGGGTTGCAGTGGGTGCTGGTGGGGGGAAGGAAAGCTTATTCCCTTGCCTGGGATGGCCCCCAGCTGCCAACTGATCGGAGTGGCTTCTCCCTGGCCAAACAGGGAATTCTCAGCAGGCATTTCCTGTTTTGTGCTCCAGAGGTTGGCGAGGCTTTTAAGTGGTTGGAAATCAGTTTTGTAAGCCTGTCTGTGTCCATACCGCCTTCGGTGGGTGGGTGGGTGGGCGGTGCGCAGAAGCACACATGCATCGGCAGGGGTTTGGACTAGATGACTCTTGGGGTGCCCCCCTCCCAGTTCTGTGATTCTATGTGGCGCCCATCCCTGCAACGCTGAAATAATCTCAGTTCGTTGCACAGAAAAGCCAGCTCTGTGGCTTGAATAAGCAGCAGCCTCTGGTCCTTGGCTTGTGGGAAGGAAAATCTTCTTCAAAGAGGCACTGATTCCACCCCCCTCTGCTCTTTACACTTGGCTTTTGGAGTTATCCGGGCACTGCTTGGCCTCACTGCTTCCGTTTGCAAGCTCAGAAGGGCTCAGAATTCGCTTTCTGTATTAAAAAAACAAAACGGGAAGTGCAGATTCTCAGAGCCGAGCTGCTCCCTGTTTGCCAAGGTAATGAGAAAACTTCTGAGGGTATTGAGTGGGGAGGGTGCTCAGCCTTTCTCCCCCCCCCCCAGCAAGTGACCCTCACCACCAATTGGTTTCAGAGCCTGGTTGTGGGAGAAAGCTTTTCAAAACAACCTTAAGAGGATTTGGGGGGGAAGGATTGTTAGGGTCTCAAATTTGCAAGGGAATAAATTAATTTATCTAGAGGTGATTTTTTGGGGGGAGGGGTGTGTGTCACGAAGAGGGGTTGCTGATGTTTTAATGTATTTTTAATATTTTGTTGGAAGCTGCCCAGAGTGGCTGGGGAAACCCAGCCAGTTGAGCGGGGTAGAAATAATTTATTATTATTATTATTATTATTATTATTATTATTATTATTATTATGCAGTCTGAGGTTTAGACCCCCCTTCCCAAATGCAGACCCCCCCATCTAGAGATGCCCAGGATTAGAGCAAGGGGCGTCTCTCTTGCATGCCCCCCGCCACTGAACTCTTCCCGTGTTCATGGGTTGAGTAAAAACAACCTTTATCAAGTGTTTTCACTTTAGTGGGGTTGAAACTGCTGTGAAGCCCTCCCAGTTCAATCCTGTCTTCATAGGCACAGGTTGCGCTGAGTTCAGGTCTTCTCCCGCCTTGGGCGACCTGCCAGAGGTGTTTTGTGATGGAGCTAGGAGCCCTTTTGCAGTCACAAGGCACAGACTGATCTTGCGGCGACTGACCTCTGTCACTTCCGGGTTCCTGAGCAGTAGCTTCTGTCCTCCTGATCTCCCCCCAGCGGTGACGCTTGTGGGCTGGCAGCGGCGCTCGAGGAAGTCTGCCTGTGACCTTTGTGCCGTGGGAAGCTCTTTGGCTCAGAGCACGGCCTCGGGGACAAAGGGACCTGGTGGGAGGTGTCGTGCCAAACATCCAGGGTGGGGAAGAGCGTTGTGTTTTCTGCATGAGGTTCAAGGAATTCTGTTAGCGGTGAAAGGGTAGATTTAAGGGACAGAGAAATGGCTCTGATAATTGGAGGTCCATGCCCAAACTTCCTCATTGATGATACTTCTCTGTCTGCCCTGCGTTCAAAATGACTGGTGGATTATGATGGACGAATTTTGCATTACAGTGGTACCCTGGTTCTCAAGCTTAATCAGTTCCGGAAGTCCGTTCCAAAATCAAAGCATTCCAAAACCAAGGTGCGCTTTCCCATATAAAATAATGCAAAATGGATTAAACCATTACAGACTTTAAAAACAACCCCTAAAACAGCCATTTAACATGAATTTTACTATCTAATGAGATCACTGATCCATAAAATGAAAGCAATTATCAATGTTCTGTACTATAAAATAAATAAGACAGTACAGTGGTACCTCGGGTTACGTACTTAATTCGTTCTGGAGGTCCATTCTTAACCTGAAACTGTTCTTAACCTGAAGCACCACTTTAGCCAATGGGGCCTCCTGCTGCCGCTGCACCGCCGGAGCACGATTTCTGTTCTCATCCTGAAGCAAAGTTTTTAACCCGAGGTAATATTTCTGGGTTAGTGGAGTCTGTAACCTGAAGCGTATGTAACCTGAAGCGTATTTAAACCAAGGTACCACTGTATTGTAGATGATAAAAATTTAAATTATTATTATTTTCTTACCTGTACTGATGATAGTCATTGTTTGGATGGGGGGGGGGGGCTTTTATCCATTTCCGCAGTCACACAATCAATCAATCAGTAGCTGAACTGGGTTCCACACAGTCGCAAAAACAAATTAACCGAAAAGGGAGGGAGAACAACATTTCTTTATCCGCTTCCTCTGTGCCAAGCCTCTATCATGCTGCCCCTTTCTTGCATTTTCTCCAAACCTTAAAATCCTAAACGCTGCGACCTTTCCTCAAGGGGAAATCGCTCCACACCCGCCCTCAATCCTCCTTTCGGCTGCCGTTTTCTGAACCCTTTCCCAACATCCTTTTTGAGGTGAGGCAACCAGAACGTCTTTCTCTTTGCCTTGACGGGTCCTGCTCCCTCCTTTCCCTGCAGACATCTCAAGGGGTCCAGGTGAGGCGGTTCAAGACCCTGAGCGACCTCATCACCCTCTACCTGCAGCCGAACCAAGGCCTCGTCTGCACGCTGCTCTTCCCTGTGGAACGGGAGAAGGACAAGGAGAATGTGGAGGACAGGGACTACTCAGGTACAAGCACACCTTTGAACCCCAACCCACAGGTGGTCGATCTTGTCTGCTCCCCTCCTGAAAGCCCTTTGCACCAACAGGGACAGGAAGGCCCTTACCTTAGGGCAGTGTTGGCCAAACTTGGGTCTCCAGCTGTTTGGGGACTACAGCTCCCATCATCCCTGACCACTGGTCCTGTTAGCTAGGGATGATGGGAGTTGTAGTCCAAAAACAGCTGGAGACCCAAGTTTGGCCAACACTGCCTTAAAGGTAAAGGGACCCCTGACCATTAGGTCCAGTCGCAAACGACTCTGGGGTTGCGGCGCTCATCTCGCTTTACTGGCCGAGGGAGCTGGCATACAGCTTCCGGGTCATGTGGCCAGCATGACTAAGCCGCTTCTGGCGAACCAGAGCAGCACACGGAAACGCCGTTTACCTTCCCGCTGGAGCGGTACCTATTTATCTACTTGCACTGTTTTCGGCACCTGCTAAAAAGCACTTTTGTTCAGACAAGCCTGCCCACGTGTTTAGGAAGCTCGTGTGAGTTTTAATCTACTTTTAGTTTATTGGTATTCCAACTTTCCAGATGTGTTAACTTATTCCTTCCTGATAGTTTTATTGTTTTGGGGTTTTTTTGTATTAAACAAAACAACAGCAACCCTGCCAGCCCACACATTGCAGCTTGGTGATCCTGTTTCTGCTGACCGTTTGCCTTCTGCCTTCCACAGATGGGGAGGACGAGAAGCCCCCACTGCCTCCCCGATCGGGGTCCACCAGCCTTCCTGTTGGCAGCACTGCCGCCGGCCTGGCTAGCAACGCCCCTGCTGTGCAGGACGGGGCACTCGAAAGGTAAATAATATCCCTTCTGCATCTCCGGAACTCCCTGCCACTTGACATCAGCCAGCCCCTTTTGCTTTACTCCTTTCGGCTAAAAACATTTTTGTTTAGCCTATCCACAAATCCTGATATGTTTTTAATTTATTGCTGCTTTTAAATCTTTAAATTGCTCTTAATATTAATTTGTTTTTTTATTTTATTAAACAGCTTTGAGGGTTTTTTTTTAAACAATCAAGTGGGGTGTGTGTGTGTGTGTGTGTGTGTGTGTATGTGTGTGTGTATACACACACACACACACACACACACACATAAATAAATATATAAGGGGTGTGCACTGTTGTATATACCCCATGTGAGAATGTGAGTCTCTGCCAGTGGGGTATGCTGGGGTTTTTTTGCTGCCCACCCCCCTTGCAGATGTTGGTGTTCTTCATCCTCCAGTACCGACTGCCCCCTTCCCAAATTTGACCAGGTCCCTTTTATCTCCCCCTTTAGATGTGATGCAAGATTATCTAATTGCGAAATGTACCACTGAAAATGTACTTATCTATTTGTTTCGTTTGTGAACTGCTTCCCATAAAACGGCCTGGTGCAATTTAACATGCACCGAGCCCCCATCGCTCTCAGCACCAAGTAAGAATGTTGAGAGATTCAGCATGCAGCACAGAGTTAAACTGTGGAACTCCTTCCCACAAGAGACAGTGATGGCCACCAATTTGGATGGCTTTGAAAGAGGTTTAGACAAATTCATGGAGGAGAAGGATTATCAATAGCTACTAGCCACGAGCAGCCCTTTTGGGGCAAGAATATCCAGAACACCCTTCTTTATTCAAAATGATTTTATCTTTTTGAATTTTGCTTTGTTTTTAAATTGCTTTGAGACCTTTTTTTTTTTCAAACAAAGCACTCAAAACAAAAATGAATGAATGTATGGTAATGGGAAAGTCGCCTTCCCCTCTGCACCTCTGTTATATCGTAAGAACCTGAGGGGAGACCTGCTGGATCAGGCCCACGGGGACCCATCTAGTCACAGAATCATAGAAATGTAGAGTTGGAAGGGACCCCTAAGGGTCATCTAGTCCAACCCGCCCTGCAAGACAGGGATCTCAACTGAAGCGTCCCTGACAGATAGCCACCCAACCTCTGCTTCAAAACCGCCAAGGAAGGAGAGTCCAGCGTCTTATACTGTCAGAAAGTTCTTCCTAACGTTTAGTCAGAATCTCTTTTTTTTGCCACTTGACTGCTCAGTTTCAGGGTGTTCTCCCCCCCACCATGTGTTGGGATTCTATTCCACTTTTTGCTGCAGATATGTGGATTGTTGCATGTCACATGCCTGTTTACATTCCAGCACGCCTTCAGGACTCCCTGGTCCTGAATGGGGCAACTGTGCCCCTGAAGGACCAGGTGTGCAGCCTGGGAGTCATTCTGGACTCACAGCTGTCCATGGAGGCGCAGGTCAATTCTGTGTCCAGGGCAGCTGTCTACCAGCTCCATCTGGTATGCAGGCTGAGACCCTCCCTGCCTGTAGATTGGCTTGCCAGAGTGGTCCATGCTCTAGTTATTTCTCGCTTGGACTACTGCAATGCACTCTATGTGGGGCTACCTTTGAAGGTGATCTGGAAACTTCACTGAGATCCAGCACTGAGGGCCTTCTGGCAGTTCCCTCATTGTGAGAAGTAATGTTATAGGGAACCAGGCAGAGGGCCTTCTCGGTGGTGGCTCCCGCCCTGTGGAACACCCTCCCAGCAGATGTCAAGGAAATAAGCAGCTCTCTTATTTTTAAAAGACATCTGAAGGCAGCCCTGGTTAGGGAAGTTTTTAATATTTAATGCTGTATTGTTGTTAACACGCGATTGGGAGCTGCCCAGAGTGGCTGGGGAAACTCAGCCAGATGGGCAGGGTATAAATAATAACATTATTATTATTATTATTGTTGTTGTTGTTGTTGTTGTTATTGTTATTATTACAACTAATCCAGAATGCGTCAGGTGGCCTGGTGACTGGGAGCGGCCACCAAGACCATATAACACCGGTCCTGAAAGACCTACATTGGCTCCCACTACGTTTCCGAGCACAATTCAAAGTGTTGGTGCTGACCTTGAAAGCCCTAAACGGCCTTGGCCCAGTATACTCCACCCCCATCGTTCTGCCCGGACACTGAGGTCCAGCTCTGAGGGCCTTCTGGCGGTTCCCTCACTGCGAGAAACCTAGTTACAGGGAACCAGGCAGAGGGCCTTCTCGGTGGTGGCACCCACCCTGTGGAACACCCTGCCATCAAATGTCAAGGAAATAAACAACTACCGTATTTTTTGCACCATAACACTCACTTTTTTCCTCCTAGAAAGTAAGGGGAAATGTCTGTGCGTGTTATGGAGGGAATGCCTATGGGTGGCATGCCTACGGATTTTCCTCCTCTAAAAACTACGTGCGTGTTATGGTCAGGTGCGTGTTATAGAGCGAAAAATACGGTATCTGATTTTTAGAAGACATCTGAGGGCAATTTAGGGAAGTTTTTAATGTTCGATCTTTTATTGTGTTTTTAATATCCTGTTGGAAGCTGGGGAGGCCTGACCAGATGGGCGAGGTATAAGTAATACATTATTATTATTATTATTATTATTATTATTATTATTATTATTCCTCTTCCAGCACCACCAACGGGCTCAGCACCGTTTCCCACGAGTACCTGAAAGGCAGCTACTCCCTGGACCTGGAGGCTGTGAAGGCTGGGGCCAGCAGCCTGCCCCACCTGAACAAAACCCTTGTCACTTCCTGCAAACGCCTGCACAGGTGAGATGGGAAAGGGGAGCAGAGCAACGTCCGCCTGCCTGTTGACATAATATGCGGCTGACGAACGGTGCTTTGGGTAAACAGAGGTGGAAAGAGGGTTGCTGAGAAGGCCAGCTCTCCAGATCAGGGCTCAGAGCAGCTGGAAACCTCAAAATAAGCAGAAGCGGTTCTTGGCATTGCATGCAGTTAGTTCAGACAATTAAAGAAAATAATAATAATAAAAAAAGCCTCACAGTCTGACAAATGTCTGGGTTGAAGAGCTAGAGAGAGAATAAGGAGAACCAGGAAGTGGGGGGTGGCAGGAAGGACTGCTCCGCCGCAGAAATATAAAACCCGGTTCTTGTTCTTCCAGCGAGGTGGACAAGGTTTTGTCTGGCTTGGAGATCCTGTCTAAGGTGTTTGACCAGCAGAGCTCCCCCATGACCTCCCGGATCTTGCAGCAGGTGGGTGTGGCGATTGGAAGCAGAGAAGCCCCCCCCCCCAAATAACTGAGGGGCTGGAGCACCTTTTTCTTCAAGGAAAGATGAAAAGCGGCTTTTTGGGGGTTAGGGTAGTGGATTTGACAGAGCTGGAAAAGGTCTAGAAAAGGGAAACTGAAATGAGCATAGGACAACCCTTGAGATATCTGAAGATGGCACTCCTGTCTCCTCTCAGTCTCCTCTTTTCCAGGCTAAACATACCCAACTCCTTCAACCGTTCCTCATCAGGCTTGGTTTCCAGACCCTGGATCATCTTGGTCGCCCTCCTCTGCCCACATTTCAGCTTGTCAACATCCTTCTGAAATTGTGGTGCCCAGAACTGGACACAGGACTCCAGGTTGGGGGTCCGATCAAGGCAGGATAGAGCAGGAATATGACTTCCCATGATCTGGACACTAGACTTCTGTGGATGCAGCCTAGAATAGCGTTAGCCTTTTTTGCTGCTGCATCACACTGTTGATTCATGACTTGTGGTCCACATGACCCCTAGATCCTTGCCAGGTGCCCCCCACCCCAATTTTATATTTGTGCATCTGGTTCTTCCTGCCTAAGTTCAGGAATGAAATCCACTCGGTTAGTTTGGGCTTCAATCTGTTAAGGTCATTTTGAATTCCGATCCTACGACATTAGCTGCCCCCTCCCCCAGTTTGGCGTCCAGCCTGCAAACTGGAAGAGCACCCCCTCAATTCCTTCAGCCAAGTCATTTAGAGAGGTACATGTTTTGCTCTCCAGGAAGTCCCCCTTAGCCCAAAGGCCTCCGAAAGTGGCCCCGACTGAACCCCAACTGAAGGTGGGCTGCTTTTGAGAACCAGTGTAGTTTAATGGTTAGAGCGTTGGACTATTTCCCGGGAGAGCCGAGTTTGCATCCCCACTCAGCCATCGCGTTCACTGTGTGTGACCTTCTCTCAGCCCAACCTACCTACCAGGGTTCTTGTGAGAATTAACTGAAGTCGGGGAGAAGCATGCAGGACACCGTCAGCTCCTGGGGGGAAAAGGTGGGGCGTAAATTGAACCAAATAAATAAATAAAACTAGACAAATGAGGGTAAGGCTGTCAGTCCCTTATCCTTCCCTGCTCCCTGTTCATTTCTCTGATTTTCTGTCTTTATTTACTAGTCATGATGGCTATTAAATAAATTTTAAAATAAATTTATGTATTTTACTGGTTCAGAGGTAAAGGTAAAGGGACCCCTGGCCATTAGGTCCAGTCGCGGACGACTCTGGGGTTGCGGCGCTCATCTCGCTGTATTGGCCGAGGGAGCGGGCGTACAGCTTCCGGGTCATGTGGCCAGCATGACTAAGCCGCTTCTGGCAAACCAGAGCAGCGCACGGAAACGCCGTTTACCTTTCCGCCGGAGCAGTACCTATTTATCTATTTGCACTTTTGACGTGCTTTCGAACTGCTAGGTTGGCAGGAGCAGGGACCGAGCAACGCGAGCTCACCCCGTCGTGGGGATTCGAACCGCCGACCATCTGATCGGCAAGTCCTAGGCTCTGTGGTTTAACCCACAGTGCCACCCGCGTCCCTCTAATTCAACGGAACGGAATCTGAATCCCGAATCCTATGAGCTCATTTCTGTTCCCACCTGCTAATTTCTGTTCCCAATTAGCTGATCCTGGGGGCTTGCAGAGCACAGGGTTTTCACAAGTGCCGATGATGATCAGCTTCACCGAAAAACCTGTGTACAGTGGTACCTCGGGTAACATACGCTTCAGGTTACAGACTCCGCTAACCCAGGAATAGTATCTCAGGTTAAGAGTTTTGTTTCAGGATGAGAACAGGAATCGTGCTCCGGCGGCACGGCAGCAGCAGGTGGCCCCATTAACTAAAGTGGTGCTTCAGGTTAAGAACAGTTTCAGGTTAAGAACGGACCTCCGGAACGAATTAAGTACTTAACCCGAGGTACCACTGTATTCATTACCAGCCTATCCTCCGTGTTCTTTCTGGTTTGCTGCTTTAAAAAGCTGTAGAGGCCAAATTCCACAAAGTCCTGGAACAGGACTTGACTCTGGCACCCCCAGAATCAGTTCCTGGGCCCCCGGGCGTCTCCTGCCCCTCCTGTGCCAGAAAACTTCTCCCGGGTCTTTGTTTTCCAACCCTCCTTCTTATGGTCCCCAGACGGCCAGCCAAACCGGAGAGCAGGAACTGGAGAGCCTCGTCCTGAAGCTGTCCGTCTTGAAGGACTTCCTGTCCAGTATTGAGAAGAAGGTGAGTGCCAGCCATGAAACCTGGCGAGGGGGGGGGCCCTCTGCCCTTCCCCATCTTCTCTGGAAGGAGAATGGGATGGAGCCCCATGCTGGTGCTGCTTGTTAATAATAATAATAATAATAATAATAATAATAATAATAATAATAATTTATTATTTATATGCCACCCATCTGGCTGGGTTTCCCCAGCCACCCTGGGTGGCTTCCAACTGAATATTAAAAAAAATACAGCATCAGACATTAAAAACCTCCCTAAACAGGGCCGCCTTCAGTTGTCTTTTAAAAGAAAAATACAGTAGTTGTTTATTGCCTTGACATCTGTTGGGAGGGCGTTCCACAGGGCGGGTGCCACCACCGAGAAGGCCCTCTGCCTGGTTCCCTGTAACTTCACTTCTCGCAGCAAGGGAGCCGCCAGAAGGCCCTCAGCGCTGGACCTCAGTGTCCGGGCTGGATGATGGGGGTGGAGACGCTCCTTCAGGTATACAGGACCGAGGCCATTTCGGGTGTTAAAGGTCAGCACCAACACTTTATTATCTGTCCTGTGCCTTAAGCTCCCAGAGTGGGATAGAGCATTAAAACACAATATTAAAAACAATTTAAGAAGCGGGAAGTGAAGTTACAGGGAACCAGGCAGAGGTGGTGCCCGCCCTGTGGAATGCCCTCCCACCAGATGTCAAGGAAATAAACAACTATCTGAAGGCAGCCCAGTTTAGTGGAGTTTTAATGACTGATGTTTCAATTGATATTTTTAATCTGTTGTTGGAAGCAGCCCAGAGTGGCTGAGGAGACCCAGCCAGATGGTTGCTGTTGTTGTTGTTATATTTAAAGCAACTTGTGGAAATTAGGCATGCCCTGATAATGCAAGTGTCAAAAGCCAGAAGGTAAAGAAGGGGTGTCCTCAGCATCCTCTGAAGGTTCCAGGCGCAGCTCTTTGGCGAGGGAGTCCCACGACGTAGGGGCCACCACAGAGGAGACCCTCTTCCAAGCGGACACCCTGCCCGAGCTTCTGAGGGCAGTGGAACTGTCAAGACGGCCCCCTGTGTCGATTCTGGCCCCTGGAAGCCCCCTTTCAGTTGTTTGGGGACTGAGTCGTTTAGGGTTTCAAACGCCAACAGACACATCGTGAATTGAAATGGCCTGGCAACCAGCACAGTTAATTTAAAACGGGGAAAACATAGTGTGATCTGAACGGGACCCCAGCCAGCGACCCGACTGATGTGTTTCGGGCCAGTTGAAGTTTCCGAGTCGTCTTCAAAGGCAGCCCCACGCAGAGCGCATTGCAGCCACCCAATCTGGAAGTTGCCGGAGCGTGGAGTTCAGATAATCTCCGTCCAAAAGCAGACATAGCTGGCGAATGCGCTGTATCTGGGAAAAGGCCCTCCTAGCCACCGAAACCGCCTGAGCCTCCAATGGCAAGATTGAATCCAAGATGGAGATGGAATTCTCCCACGGCCCGCCAGTCTCTGGCTTCTCCCACAAGGGGGGAGAAAGCGTGAGGGGATCTGAGTGCCAGATGGGCAGGGTATAAATATATTATTATTATTATTATTATTATTATTATTATTATTATTATTAATATTTATTTCAACAGGGTTGTCTTAACTGTCTAATTTAATTGTCGACTTTTACGTATTAACATCCGCACAGCTGGTTTTACACTTTGCAGGCTGCTTTAGAAGCCCGTTTTGGGTTTAAGCAGAGTATAAATTGACGAAGAGGATAATCCCAAGTTATTATTATGGTCATACTCTCATCTATCCCCCTTGCAGGCTTTGAAAGCTCTCCAGGACATGAGTTCCACAGCCCAGCCTGGGCTGGCCCTGCCTTCTTCGCGAAAAGCAAAGAGCATTCCTGTCCAGGCATTCGAGGTAAAAGCCAAGTCTTTTCAATCACTCCTTAGGCTCAAGCCCAAGGCTGAGTTGCAGTTGTCTGCGGGCAGAGAAGGCGCAGAAGGAGCTCCAAGTTTTTAGCCCTCTATGGTGCCAAAGGGAACACTTTGGGCTGAATGTCCCAGAAGCCAAAGAGGCCGTCCAAATTCACCCTTCCGGTCGCCAGGGGGCCAAGATTCAGTCGCCTTTGCAACTCCTTCTACACGGTGGCAAAAAGGAGAATGTGTATTAACTTTCCGCATTCCCTCCATTCCTGTGAAGCTGCTTGGAGTCACCGTTGGCCCATGTAGCTTAGCATTGCCAACACTGACTGGCAGAGGCTTTTCAGGCTTTCAGGCAGGGGCCCGATCCTCCCTGGAGATGCCCCTGGGACATTCTGTACGCGAAGACCGCTACGGCCCCTTCCCCAATTAATTGAGGAGGCAGCGGCAGTGTAGTGGTTAGAGCATCGAACCAAGGCCTGGGAGACCCGGGCTCAGATCCTTATTTGGCCACAAAGCTCTTTTGCCAGGTGACCTTGGGCCAGCCGCTGACTCTCGGCTCAGCCTACCTCACAGGGTTGTGGTGAGGATCCGCGGGGAGGTGGAGAGTTCCCTGCTTCGAGCTCCCTGGAGGAAAGGTATATAAATGCAAGAAACATAAATAGATGCACGAATAATTATCTTGTGTGTTGAGAAACATCTCATAGTACGCCCCACGGAGGACCTTGTGGTCTACAAATAATAACACCTTGGAGATCCAGGGCCTCAGAGAGATTACAGTAGGTTGGCCTCGACCAGGGCCAGGGCCTTTTCAGCAATGGCCCCAGCCTGGTGGAACGCTCTGCCACAAGAGATCAGCGCCCTGCGGGATTTGACATCTTTCTGCAGGGCCTGCAAGACGGAGTTGTTCTGCTAGGCGTTTGGCCAGGGCTCAGCCTGACTCCCCTTTTATTTTTGCATAAGAACTAGTATGAAAGAGGCTTCCCAGCATTCTCTAAACAGTTGGACCAATGAGCACTTACTGTTCCCAACCCTAACCCTGCAGAAGCAATCTAATTTGATTTAGACCTGTTTTTAGGAGGCAGTTTAATTACTGTTTGATTTTTTTTTTATATATAAGATATTTATTAAGGTTTTTTGAAATATTACAGTAAAAATGAAAAAGAAAAGAGAAAAATACAAAATAAAAACAGTTAAAAACACACATATTTTCAGTTACTTATTTTCCTTTAGCTTGTTTCCCGGACCAACTCGTACCTCCCTTTTTTGTATTCCACTTCAATTTATTGGTTCGCAAATCCTTACCATTAGATTTTAACCCATTTATAACCCTTTTTTTCATATTCTCTTAAAGCATTACAGCTAGAAACCGCTTAATTACTATCCAACATCATTCTATCATTCATTAATTTTGCAATATTTCTGTAAATAGTCTTTAAATTTCTTCCAATCTTCTTCCACCGACTCTTCCCCCTGGTCTCGGATTCTGCCAGTCATTTCTGCCAATTCCATATAGTCCATCACCTTCATCTGCCATTCTTCCAAAGTGGGTAGATCTTGTGTCTTTATACTAATGTTATATATTTGATGTTAGCCGCCCTGAGCCCGACTTTGGCCGGGGAGAGCGGGATATAAATAAAAGATGATGTTGATTGGACATCCTCCCTCCCTCCTTCCCTCCCTCCCTCCCTCCCAGGTGAAGCTGGACCTAACCTTGGGCGACCTCACGAAGATCGGGAAATCTCAGAAGTACACCTTGAGCGTGGATGTGGAAGGTGGGAAGCTTGTTGTTCTGAAGAAGCAGAGGGACTCTCAGGAGGACTGGAACACCTTTGCTCACGACAAGAGTAAGGAGGAGCCCCGAGTGTGTCTTTCGCTGGAGACCCACCGCCAGCAGTGCCCTCTTGGGGACCGAGTCTCCTTTGCCCTAACCCTCCAGACGATCAGGTTGTGGCCTTTTGAGGAATCCACCTTAAGGAACAAGCCCTTTCCAAAGAACTGACTTATTTGGGGAGGGGCGAGGGTTTCCTCGTCATGTTTTGGTGATTCTCCTGCCTTGACCTGATGGCTTGAGCTGCGCCCTGAAACATCTTTTCGTCCATTTGAGAACCTGCCCACAGGGAACGCGCTGTCTCAACCTGGTCCCCTGCCCGGTGATGTGTTGGACTACAACTCCCATGAGCCTCAGCATCTTACGGCTATGCAGGCTGGGGCTGTTGGGAGTTGTAGTCCAACAGGTGCTGGGGAGGCACCAGGTCAGCGAAGGCTGCATTCAACTCCTACCCGTCTATCTAGAAATGCCCAGCAGGTGAAGCAGCCCGAAAGCGAATTCCTAAGGGAAGGGGAACTGGAAAGGGGGAAACCATCATTCCTACGCATCGCTTTTGTATTTATTTAATAACAATTATACACCCCTTCACTGTAAAAAGAGAGAAAACCCTCCCAAGTGGTTCACACGAAAAAAGATAAAGCAATAAAGCGAAAAGGTTGCAACAATAATTTACGACTTTCAAAAAGTTAAAATAGCAACAGACTGAAAACGTTAAAGCTCACACCAGCTTTCTAAACACCTGGGCAGGCTTGTCTAATCCAAAATGTTTTTAGCAGGCGCTGAAAAGAGTACAGTGAAGGTGCTTTCTTGAGGTCAAGTGGCAGGGAGTTCCAAAGTGCAGGTGCTGACACACTAAAAGAGCCGAGTTCTTACAGATACTGATCCCCCTCTCCCTCTTTCTCCCCAGTCCGCCAGCTGATAAAATCCCAGCGGGTGCAGAATAAGCTGGGAATCGTCTTCGAGAAGGAGAAAGAGAAGACTCAGAGGAAGGACTTCATCTTTGTTAGTGCCAGGGTGAGTGTTTGGAGCGCCAGCGGTCAAGATCCCCTTGGCTAGAGGAGCGTGGAAAGGTCAGGCGGAGGGGCAGCGACCGGTCCCAGATCCCCCCCGTGAGCTTCTTGGCCAAGTGGGCGATTTGAACCCTGGTCTCTCCCACGTTCTAGCCATTGCAGCACCATGGGCTCTCAGGTTTACTTATAAATCTTAGAGGTTTTGTAAATAAGTTGAACAGGTTGTCCTTCTGCCACCTGTGGTGCTCTGCAGTCCCTGGCTATGTAGCTCTCTCTCTGTGTCTCTGCTGGTCCCGTCACTGCAGTGCTGGTTTACGTATAAGCTAAACAAGCTATAGCTTAGGGCCCTACTCTACTCTGGATATACATTTCCAAAATCTAAGATAAAAAACAAATAAAATAAAACCTACATATAGCAACAGAGTTTTGTGTTGTGTAGGCTCCTGTGATGTAAGTCATGGGCCTAGCCTGCTCCCTAAAATATCACTGGTTTGCTGCTTTCTATATATAGGGTGCTTCCATTCTGCATGGACTGGTTGCATGGCAACACATGCAAATGGCTTGAGATACCTATTAGGTCCATAAATTAAGGTAAAGGTAAAGGTACCCCTGCCTGTACAGGCCAGTCGTGACCGACTCTGGGGTTGCGTGCTCATCTCGCTTAAGAGGCCGGGAGCTAGCGCTGTCCTAAGACACTTCCAGGTCACGTGGCCAGCGTGACGAAGCTGCTCTGGCAAGCCAGCACCAGCGCAGCGCACGGAAACGCCGATACCTTCCCGCTATAAAGCGGTACCTATTTATCTACTTGCACTTAAGAGTGCTTTCGAACTGCTAGGTGGGCAGGAGCTGGGACCAAAGGACAGGAGCTCACCCCGCCGCGGGGATTCGAACCGCCGACCATGCGATCGACAAGTCCTAGGCACTGAGATTTTACCCACAGCGCCACCCGCCTCCCTTGGTCCATAAATTACCATCTAGCATATACAGTCATACCTCATGTTACGTTTGCCTCATTTTACGTTCTTTCAGGTTACGTCCCGTGGTGACCTGGAAGTACCGGAAAGGGTTACTTCTGGGTTTCACCGCTCACGCATGCGCAGAAGCGCTAAATCGCACTTCGCGCATGCGCAGAAGCATCAAATCGCGCCACGCACCTGCGCAGATACGGTGCTTCAGGTTGTGCTCTTTTCATGTTGCGAAAGGGCCTCCGGAACGGATCCCATTTGCAACCAGAGCTACCACTGTATTCAACACAAAAAAACAGCAACAATTTGTTGTTGACAACAACATATAAAGGGCCCCATTACCTTCAGTAGCTTAGGGCCTCATCAAACTTAAATTCGGTCCTGCCTCACTGCGATTTCTGCCACAAGGAAGCGTTGTTGTTGTCATGTTGCTGTTTCTTGTGGCTGCCACTCAGGGACTCAAGCGCATGAGAATGTTGACATCCATGTGCACAGCATGTTGGTGCCCCATCCGTTGCCGTGGTTTCCAGTAACTGGGATTCAGAAGCATCCCTGCTTCTGTCTGCAGAGGCAGCCATTGTGGACAGCGGCTCTCGATAGCCTTTCCTTCTCCATGAATTTGTAGCGTGAATTAGCATGAGTGGCATGAATTGGGGCTGAAGAGGGTCAGGTGTGGGGCAGTGTCCTACTGCTCCTGGAGGGAGGGAGGCCTGTGGATGCGACTGGAGGGGAGGAAAAAGGAGGAAAAAACTGGCAAAAATTCACCAAACATCCAACATTTATTATTATTATATTTATGATTTTCAGTTTTATACATTTTAATAATTTGACAGTCATTTTAACATTTCAAAACTTGACTTCCTTCCCCCTTAAATTTGTTTTTTATATTTTCTGCAAATATAAATTTGCAGTGCCTTAAATTTGTTTTTTGTATTTTCTGCAAATTCCAATTATTATTTTCTAATAATAATTTTTATTAGTTTTACATATAATCACATTACGCACCTTTTTGCCTCAGCTGAGCCTAATGACTTCCCTCCCTCCCGCCTAATGGTTTACAAACTTACGTTTTGCTTCTTTCCGTATCATTTCCTTTCCTATTCTTGTTATTACCTAAAAAGTTACATTACCATACCTGAATAGGTAGCAATTTCATTTTACAAATCTTCAGATAACCCTGCTAGTGATGTTAATTGCTTACAGTTGTCTTTCAAATATAGTATAAATTTGTTCCAGTCCTTTTGGAATGCTTGGTCTCGCTGGTTGCGGATTCTTCCCACCAGTTTCGTCAGTTCTGCAAAGTCCTTCAATTTCATTTGCCATTCTTCTTTTGTTGCTGACTCCTGATGTTTCCATCTTTGGGCTAACAGAATTCTTGCTGCAGTAGTTGCATACAAGAACAACTTTTTATCTTGTCTCGGTATCTCTTTACCCACTATACCCAATAAGAAAGCTTCTGGTTTCTGCAAATTCCAAATTAATAATAATAATAATAATAATAATAATAATAATAATAATAATTTATTTGTACCCCGCCCATCTGGCTGGGTTTCCCCAGCCACTCTGGGCGGATTCCATAGAAACCAAAAATACACTAAAATGTCACACATTAAAAACTTCCCTGAACTTAAGGGCTGCCTTAAGATGTCTTCTGAATGTCAGGTAGTTGTTTATCTCTTTGACATCTGATGGGAGGGCGTTCCACAGGGCGGGCGCCACTACCGAGAAGGCCCTCTGTCTGGTTTCCTGTAGGTTTGCTTCTCGCAATGAGGGAACCATTAGAAGGCCCTTGGCGCTAGACCTCAGTGTCTGGGTAGAACGATGGGGGTGGAGACGCTCCTTCAGGTCTACTGGGCCGAGGCCGTTCAGGGCTTTCAGGGTCAGCACCAACACTTTGAATTGTGCTCAGAAATGTACTGGGAGCCAATGTAGGTCTTTCAAGACCAGAAAATAAATTAACTTTATTTACTCATTTATTCATCTACAGTGGTGCCCCGCAAGACGAATGCCTCGCAAGACGGAAAACCCGCTAGACGAAAGGGTTTTCTGTTTTGGAGGTGCTTCGCAAAACGAATTTCCTATGGGCTTGCTTCGCAAGACGAAAATGTCTTGCGAGTTCCTGCGGGGTTTTTTTTCCTTTTCCCCCCTTTTTCCCAAGCCGCTTATCAGCTGATCCGCTAAGCCCGCTAAGTCGCTAATAGCGCTGATCCGCTAAACCGCTAATGGGCTTGCTTCGCAAGACGAAAAAACCGCAAGACGAAGAGACTCGCGGAACGGATTCTTTTCGTCTTGCGAGGCACCACTGTACTTTAAACGTATACTCTTATAAAACTGCAGGTTATTACAGTAGCCCTGCCGGTGTTCTTAAAAGCATCAACGTTTCTGAGAAGTACAGGTGGAATTGCTGGTGTGTTCAAAGCTGGAGGGCTCTGGCAACAAGAGGGCTAGAAACGTGCTGCTTTAAGAATAAATATGGAAATGGAGGAATTGCCTAGAAAGTTGGGAACCCCTGGGTGATTTTGCCTGCTTGTGTTTCTCTGAGGCTGTTCTCTTTGTCTCGCTGCCCTCCTGTCTGTTCCCACCCCCCTCACTGCAGAAACGCGAGGCCTTCTGCCAACTCCTGCAGCTGATGAAGAACAGACATTCGAACCAGGACGAGCCGGACATGATTTCCATCTTCATTGGCACATGGAATATGGGTCAGTCTTGCCATCGGGATGTGTGAACCTTTCCTGGGCTGTCACAGGTGTCGGGGTCGAGAGAGGAGCCGCGGGGAGCAGTCTGCTGTTATATTTATTCCATAAAATGTATAGACCCCTTGATGGCAAAAACAAAAACAAAAAAAACTTCAAAGCAGTTTACGGAAAAGGCAAAACACAATTATCAATAAGAAGAATAAATTGCAATAATGTAAGTCTTTTGGAAAGGTAAAGGTAAAGGGACCCCTGACCATTAGGTCCAGTCGTGACTGACTCTGGGGTTGCGGCGCTCATCTCGCTTTATTGGCCGAGGGAGCCGGCGTACAGCTTCCAGGTCATGTGGCCAGCATGACTAAGCCACTTCTGGCGAACCAGAGCAGCGCACGGAAACGCCATTTACCTTCCCGCCCCAGTGGTACCTATTTATCTACTTGCACTTTGACGTGCTTTCGAACTGCTAGGTTGGCAGGAGCAGGGATCGAGCAACGGAAGCTCACCCCGTCACGGGGATTCGAACCGCCGACCTTCTGATCGGCAAGCTCAACTCTGTGGTTTAGACCACAGCGCCACCCGCGTCCCTTTTAGGAAAGTTAAAATAAGCTAAAAACAGATTAGAACTAGCACCAATTTTCTAAATACCTGGGTAGGCTTGCCTGTAAACAAGAATGCTTTTAGCGGGCACCCAAAAGAGAACAGCAAATGTTCCTGCCCGGTGTCAGTACAAAGCCCATGACTTTTGCACATTTATTTTTTGTGCTTTGGGCAAAGAAAATAACAAAAATTAAAAAGGGAGTGCAATGTGGCTGGGCATCCGGGAAAATAGACTCTGGCGATCCCACCCACTATTGCACCCAATATGTTTCAACTACAGTCGTACCTTGGATCCCGAATGCCTTGGTATTTGGACATTTTGGCTCCTGAACGCCACAAACCCGGAAGTGAGTGTTGCGGTTTACGAATGTTCTTTGGAAGCTGAACGTCCCGACACGGCTTCCACAGCTTCCAATTGGCTGCAGGAGCTTCCTGCAGCCAATCAGAAGCCATTTTTTGGTTTCCGAATGTTTTGGAAGTCAAACGGACTTCCGGAACGGATACCATTCGACTTCCAAGGTACGACAGTATATGCAATTTTGGCTTTGAACGCAATCCTCGGAACATAACATTGCTTACCGTAAGGCAAATTCAAAATACAGTCGTACCTTGGAAGTCGAACGGAATTCGTTCCAGACTTCCAAAACATTTGGAAACCAAAGCGCAGCTTCTGATTGGCTGAAGGAAGCTCCTGCAGCCAATCAGAAGCCACGGAAGCCCCGTCGGACGTTCGGCTTCCAAAAATAGTATGCAAACCAGAACAGTCACTTCTGGGTTTGCGGCGTCCGGGAGCCAAAACGTTCGGGAACTGAGCTGTTCAACTTCCAAGGTACGGCTGTAATGCAAATTACACGAATTCAAAACATTTCCACAGTCTGAAAAACCAGGAACATCCGTGCTCCTGCCAAAAAGACAAAGAACACTCTCTGCAAAAACAATAAGCGGAAACAAAAATATTTAAGCACAACCTTTGCCTTATAAGGTCCCAGGCTGGGCGGTAGAGCAAGGCTAGGGGAAAAGCTGATGTGGATAGGTGGTCCCAGCAGACTCCCCCCCACAACTCCCCCCCCCCGTTGCAATGACTGGCCAATGGTTGGACGCCTCTGGGAGAGCCCACACAGGTGGAGACCCCTGCTGCAGTGAGGCTCCTCACGGGTCTCTGCCATGGGAGCATATTCCCCCAGTGCTTTACCAACTGCACTGGCTCCCGGTGGAGTACAGGGTCAGATTTAAGGTGCTGGTTTTGACCTTTAAAGTCCTTCACAGCCTGGGACCCTCGTACCTATGGTACCACATCTCCCTGTATGCTGCACAGGGGACCTTAAGGTCCATAAATAGCAACACCCTACAGGTCCCGGGCCCTAAGGAAGTCAGATTATCTGCCACCAGGGCCAGGGCCTTCTCAGTGATGGCTCCGACCTGGTGGAATGCTCTGTCCCAGGAGACCAGGGCCCTGCAGGATTTCACTTCCTTCTGCAGGGCCTGTAAGACAGAGCTATTCCGCCTGGCTTTCAATTTGAACTTAGCCTGATCTTTTATTCCCCTTCCTTCCCTCCCCCTCCCCTTTTTATGAAGATTACCCACTCTGGGACCCCACAGCTAATTCAGCCCCTGGTCTCCTCGCTGGCCCAAATAGGACTACCGTATTTTTTGCTCTATAGGACGCACTTTTTCCCCTCCAAAAATTAAGGGGAAATGTGTGTGCGTCCTATGGAGGGAATGTAGGCTCCTTGGCCTCAGCGATAGCAACGCGAAGCCTCCGAAGCGCAGAGGGAGCGCTCCCTCCGTGCTCCGGAGGCTTCAGGCATAGCCGCCTGAAGCCTTTGGAGTGCAGCGGGACCTCGCGCTGCGCTCCGAAGGCTTTGGGTTCCTTTAGCTGAAGCCGGGAGAGCAAGACTCTCCTGACTTCAGCCATAGGAACCCGAAGCCTTTGGAGCGCAGCGCGAGGTCCCGCTGCGCTCCAAAGGCTTCAGCCACGCACCTGCCTGGAAGCCGGAGGAGGAAGAGAAGGGTCTCCTTCTGTTCCTTCTCCAGCTTTGCTTGAAGGGGCAAGCACCCCTTCAGCGACGCGCCTGCCCTGTCTTCTGCCTTAGCCGCACGCAGCCTCTTCCGGGCAGGGGGAGCCTTCATCCCACTGTCCTGAAGAGGCTTGGTGCGGTTATCCCAGAAGCCAGATCCCTCTTGCTGTTCTGGCTTCTGGGATTCAAAATATTTTTTTTCTTGCTTTCCTCCCCCCCGAACCAGGTGCATCTTATCATCTGGTGCGTCCTATAGAGTGAAAAATACGGTAATTTAGCCAGCTAGCCCTGGTGATCATCTAATGTTTATTGGATGGATTTCCCCCCTAAATTGATTCTTGAATTCTGAATTTGTTGTTATTCACGTTTTATACTGTATTTTAAGCTGTTTTTTGTTGCATCAATTAAGTGTTTTAAATTTGTTGTTAGCCGCCCTGAGCCCTGTTTTCTGAACCGGGAAGGGCGGGGTGTAAATAAAAAATTAATATTTATTATTATTCCGATTGGCCCGTTCCCTCTTCTCCTCTGCAGGCAGCGTTCCGCCTCCCAAGAACATCACCTCCTGGTTTGCCTCAAAGGGTCTGGGCAAGACGCTGGACGAGATGACCGTCACCATCCCCCACGACATCTATGTCTTCGGCACCCAGGAGAACTCCATGGGGGACAAGGAGTGGGTGGACTTTGTGCGCGGAGTCCTCAAGGAGTTCACGGAAATAGAGTACCGGCCGGTGGGTGCCCAGGAGGAGGCAGAGGGGCCTCCTGGGGGGGGGGGGGAGCCTGTTTCTCTCTCTCCCCAGCCAGGTCTTCCCATAAGAAACATCATCTCCTTGCTTGCCTCTTCCAGATCGCCATGCAGTCCCTGTGGAACATTAAAATAGCCGTCCTGGTGAAACCAGAACATGAGAACCGGATCAGCCATGTCAGCACCTCCAGCGTAAAAACCGGGATCGCCAACACTCTGGGTAAGAGGAGAGCTGTCCGGAGGAAGGCTAGGCTGCCCCAGATTCCCCCAGCAAGAGTCTTGGGGAGGAATAAGCCAAGTTGTTTTAGCGGTTTCCGTGCTGAGTCCATTTTAGAGTCATGCAAGTGTGCAACATAGGAAGTTGCCCCGTGTGCTCTGAGAGTAGCCCAGTATTCCTGGCTGCCGTTGGATCTTGGGCTTCTTTGCAAGGGACCTTTTTCTGTTCCCGGATGCTGCGAGGATTGAGCTTCGGCTTGCAGAAGCTTTTACCAGCGAACTGTCGGAGCCAGCCGTACAAATGGCGAAGTTTAGCATAAATTTATGACACAGAGAGCCAGCAATATTTTCATGATGGTAGGAGCGGCTCCTCTCGAACTTCCCTCTCCTCCTCCTGCAAACTTCTTTATTCCTTTGTCTCTCTCCAGCCGCATGGCTGTTTGCCAGTGTCTCACGTTACCTCATCCGGTCAAGGCTTTTATTGCCCCCTTCACCATATAAGGTCAATCACTGCCCAGAGGAAACACAGCTCCAATACATTCCAATACATTGTAAAGCTCAGAGTGCTGGTCAGCCAAGGTCAGGGGGCACCCTGCAATATTACAAGCCTTTACCGTGGCTTTATGACTCCCACAGCGAACCAAAGAGGCGTCTCTCCTCCTCCCCGTTCCCACAAAGCTCTGCGCTTGTGTTGGCGGTCTTTGCCAAACAACTGTGACTCAAATGCATTTGGGAAGATTTATTGCCTGGGGAGGAATTTGAGCAGGTGGGAGGAGCAGAAGATGGTGAATTGCTGAAACACATACAGTGGTACCTTGGTTCTCAAACGCCTTGGTACTCAAACAACTTGGAACCCAAACACTGCAAACCCGGAAGTACAGTGGTACCTCGGGTTACGTACTTAATTCGTTCCAGAGGTCCATACTTAACCTGAAACTGTTCTTAACCTGAAGCACCACTTTAGCTAATGGGGCCTCCCGCTGCTGCTGCGCCGCCAGAGCACGATTTCTGTTCTCATCCTGAAGCAAAGTTCTTAACCTGAGGTACTATTTCTGGGTTAGCAGAGTCTGTAACCTGAAGCGTATGTAACCTGAAACGTATGTAACCCGAGGTACCACTGTAAGTGTTCCGGTTTGCGAACTTTTTTCACAAGGTACCACGGTACAGTGGTGCCCCGCAAGACAAATGCCTCGCAAGACGGAAAACCCAATAGACGAAAGGGTTTTCCGTTTTGGAGGTGCTTCGCAAAACGAATTTCCTATGGGCTTGCTTCGCAAGACAAAAATGTCTTGCGAGTTCCTGCGTTTTTTTTTTCCTTTTCCCCCCTTTTCCCCAAGCCGCTAAGCCGCTTATCAGCTGATCCGCTAAGCCGCTAAGCCGCTTAACAGCTGATCGCTAAGCCACTAAGCCGCTTATCAGCTGATCCGCTAAGCCCGCTAATAGCGCTAATCCGCTAAACCGCTAATGGGCTTGCTTCGCAAGACGAAGAAACCGCAAGACGAAGAGACTCGCGGAACGGATTCTTTTCGTCTTGCGAGGCACCACTGTAATGTGAACTGCAGTCTAGGGCAGCTGTCTACCCTCCCTGCCTGCAGACTGTCTTGCCAGAGTGATACATGCTCTGGTTATCTCCCGCTTGGACTACTGCCATGTGCTCTACGTGGGGCTACCTTTGAAAGTAACTCGGAAACTACAACTAATCCAGAATGTGGCAGCCAGACTGGTGACTGGGAGTGGTCGCTGAGACCATTTAACACCTGTCCAAAAAATCTACAACTGTTGGAAGCTGCCCAGAGTGGCTGGGGCAACCTGGTCAGATGGGCAAGGTACAAATAATAAAAATACTATTATTATAAAAGTCAGGGCAAGAAGAGCCCTGGCTGCTGGATCAGGGCAAAGTCCAGCATCCTGTTCTCACAGTTTTGCCAACCAGATGCCGTAAAGCGAAGCCCACAAATGGGACTTGGGCACAAGAACAGGCCTCTCCCCACCTGGGATTCCCATTGACTGGTATTCAGGTCCATACCTGCTCTGACTGTGGAGACAGAATATAGCCACTGGCAGCTTTCTCCCCCATTAATCTGCCTAATCCTCTTTTAAAGTCACCCTTGTTTGTGGAAAGGGGAAAGTTTCAATGAAGCAGCACTGGAGGACTTTGTGCAATTCCCCTCTCCTGCCTAAATGCCTGCCTCCCACATCACCTCAATTATTTTGCTTCCTTCTTTTTTTTATAAGTCTTTATTGGTTTAAAATACAAGCATACAACAAAGGTAAGTATAGCAAAGTTAAATACAAAAAGAAAAGATCATCACAATGTAAAAGCAAGAAAAAATAAATAAAAAAGGAAATTAAAAAAGAACCAAAATTTTATACAACATCATGTCCGTCAAATAAATTTTTCTGCATAAAACTGCCAATCATTCTCATTATACTTTTTGCATTGTCATGGTTTTATCGCACAGTTTTATTTTATATCCTTTTCCATACATTCCACTAAGATATTTGTTTCATTTATTTATTCTTCACAAGTATCATTCCAGTTCTGCTAAGATGGTATCATTTTTACAATATAATCTTATATATTTCTTAATTTTTTTCCATTCTCCATGTGTTTTGCTTCCTAGGCAATAAGGGGGCTGTCGGTGTCTCCTTCATGTTCAACGGCACGTCGTTTGGGTTTGTGAACTGCCACCTCACCTCCGGCAACGAGAAGACAGCCAGGTGAGTCCTTCCCCTGCCACACCAGGTAGGCTGGAGGGCTCTTGAGCATTTTGGAATGGGGTTGGGGACAGAACTGCTGGGCTGGAGGAGTCTCGGCCCAGTATACCTGAAGGAGCGGCTCCATCCCCATCGTCCATCCCGGACACTGAGGTCCAGCTCTGAGGGCCCTCCGGCAGTTCCCTCCCTGCGAGAAGTGAGGTTACAGGGAACCAGGCAGAGGGCCTTCTCAGTGGTGGCGCCCGCCCTGTGGAACACCCTCCCACCGGATGTCAAGGAAAGAAAGAACTATCTGACTTTTAAAAGACATCTGAGGGCAGTTTCAGGAAGTTTTAAATGTTCAATCTTTTATTATGTTTTTAATAACCTGTTGGAAGCCGCCCAGAGTGGCTGGGGAGATCCAGCCAGATGGGCGGGATATTAATAATAATAATAATAATAATTTCAACAGGGTTGTCTTAACTGTCCAATTTAATTGTCAACATTTACGTATTAACATCTGCACAGCTGGTTTTACACTTTGCAGGCTGCTTTAGAAGCCTGTTTTGGGTTTAAGCGGAGTATAAATTGACAAGGATAATCCTGAGTTATCTGACGTTTAGAAGACATCTGAAGGCAGCCCTGTTTAGGGAAGTTTTTAATGACTGGTGTTTTATGGTGTTTTTAATATTCTGTTGGGAGCTGCCCATAGTGGCTGGAGAAACTCAGCCAGAGGGGCGGGGTATAAATAATTTATTATTATTATTATTATTATTATTATTATTATTATTATTATTGATGTGTTTCCTATGGAAAGATTCATAAATGAAAGCAAAAAGTAAACTTCGCTCAGAAACCCTGCGCAGAACCAGCTCCTTCTTTTGCCGCGCTCACATGCACCTCGGTCCTCATTTTCTCCCATCTCCACTGTCCAGGAGGAACCAGAATTACCTGGACATCCTGCGCCTCCTCTCCCTGGGCGACAAGCAGCTCAGCTCCTTTGACATCTCCCTCCGCTTCACTCACCTCTTCTGGTTTGGGGACCTCAATTACCGCCTGGACATGGACATTCAGGTGAGGAAGGGGGGGTGGGCTTGTGGGGGGCCACGAGAACAGAAGAAGAGCTTGCTGGATCAGGCCCGTGGCCCATGATCCTGACCAGAGCCCTCCTCTCACCATGGCCAACCGGATAACCAGCATGGGAAACCTGCGAGCAGGATCTGAGCAGAAGAGCATCTCTCTCCTGATTGCGGTTTCCAGCAACTGATGCTTAGAAGCACATTGAAAATGTTGTCTATAAGAATAAAAGAAAATTATTGTAATTTATTATTATTATTATTATTATTATATTATTATTATTATTATTATATTAAAATTAAAATTAAAAAAACAAGGAATATTCAGTGTTATGTTGGAGGGGATGCCAGGAAACGGAATTATGTTCACATGTACAATTTTTCTGGCAAAGGGTGTTTAAGGAGATAGCAGAAATCACTGGGTTAAAGCTGACCGAAAGTCCAGAGGTATCACTATTATCAGTTTACAATGGGGTGGAAGGTTCACAGGCTGTGAAGGACTCACTCACAAATTTATTGACAGCTGCAGGAGTTATTATAGCTAGGAAGTGGAAGGGGCAAGCAGAATATAAAATGGAAGAATGGTGTAAAGAGGTGTGGGATATAGCTATTAACGATAAATTTACACGTGACATTAAGGTAAGACGGGGAACATGCAGGAGAAATGATTTTGAGGAGATATGGAGGGTGTTGGTAGAATTTGTACCGTTAAAACAGAAAGGGGTCAAACCATCGCAAGAGGTGTGTCAGCATCGCCCTTGAGCCAGTGCCACTAACTGGACACATCCACTTCAGCCCCGACTGGGCTAGGCGAGCTGGGTAGCACTTCCAGAGACTACCTTCTGCACAGGAACAGGTCAAAGTGCTGTGGACTCACAGCTTACGGTTGTGAGCACCGGATTCACTTCCACAAGACGACAGTCGTCGCACAGCAGAGTATAGCAGAGCATAAACCACTCTGAGAACAGCTCTGTAGAATAACTACTTTTATTCTATCTACAACTATTATACAAACTATATACAGAGCTAAATGGAGACGCTGGACTGCACTGAGTGTCTGCAGCTGCTCTTAGCAGCAACCTTATCTATACAGAGATAACACTCTCTCTCTCTAACACTCAGTCTCTCTCTGAGACTTTGATGTGAGGCTGGAGCAGAATAAGTAGTGAGCAGAAACCGCCCCCCTCCTGTCTGGAGAATCAGCAGAGAACATCAGCAGATTCTTGGAATGGGAGGGGTGAAATCTCCTCAAGGTGTTGAAATTTTGGGAGGTTGGATAGTTACAATGGAATGGTCTTCAGTGGTGGGGTGCACATGTTTATTCTTATTTATTTATGATTATTACTTTGTCAATAATAATAATCATCATCATCATCATAAATAGAAGCACGGCTGCCGTCAGCTGCCAAGTCAGAGCAAAGCCATTGTGGCTAATAGCCATCGATAGCCCTCTCTTCCTTCGTGAATTTGTCCGATACTGGCCATTACATCCTCTTGTCAGAAGGTTTTTCACTAATTTTAACCATGTGCTGCGTGAAGAAGTATGTCTATTTTAAAATCTGTCCTGAACTTCTAGGAGGGAGCAGGGCTAATCCCTGGGACTTGTGGGGGAACAGAGAAAGAAGGCAGTGCGCTTGGACATGTGCAGAGGGCATTTCCACAGGCACAACTAGGCTCTGCTCATCTGAAGCCCAAACGAGATGCTTTTGAGGGGTGGTCTGGGTCTGTGCGTTAAACCACAGAGCCTAGGACTTGCTGATCAGAAGGTCGCTGGTTCGAATCCCCGCGACGGGTGAGCTCCCGTTGTTCAGTCCCTGCTCCTTCCAGCCTAGCAGTTCAAAAGCACGTCAAAGTGCAAGTACAGTGGTGCCTCGCAAGACGAAATTAATCCGTTCTGCGAGTGTCTTCGTCTAGCGGTTTTTTCGTCTTGCGAAGCAACCCTATTAGCGGCTTAACGGATTAGCGCTATTAGCAGTTTAGCGGCTATTTTTTTTTATTTTTTTTTAAATCATATTTATTAGAATTTCCAATAATATAGAAAAATAACAGAAAAGAAAAGATAGAATACATTTAGAGCCTTACTTTCGTTATCTTCTTTCTAGGACTCCCTCCTCCCCCCCCCCGACTGTATTCCCCTTTCATTAATTTGGTTCCACAAGCTCTCACTCCCAGTTTAAAACTTAATATGTTTAACCCATTAACCAATTTAAATTATACAATTTTATCATCATCCCTCATCATTAACAGATAAAGAAAAAAGATTTTTCCCCAAGATCAACCCCAATTTCCTTCCACGAATTCCCTTTTTTTTAAACATGCCAAATCAAAATACCATGGTATACAAAAGTTATATAAAGAAATAGAAGATAAAAAATATAAGAATGTTCAGAAAGATGGTTACATTAGCCTTTGGATTCCAAAACTCCCCCTTCCCTTCCCCGGTTTGAATTCCACATGTCCATCAGTCTATATGTTGTCAGCCTGGAGATCTCAAGTCCATGGCCAGATTTTTCCCATTCCACCTTGCCGGTTTTCTTTTAATTTGTTTATTTTAATAATGTTTAACTTCAAAAATCCAGTCTAATAGATGCCTTTAATTTCCTTGGTCTTTGCTGCTCCTCCCATTATTCTTTCCGTGTCGTAGTTAGTCCTTTGTTCTTTTTATTCCTTACTTTCTCAGGTTTCTTGTCTTGTTCAGCTGCTAAAACTTTCTTATTCCGAAATCTGGTATCTCTACAGAGGTTTGTTGTTCAGGAACAAAAACTTACGTCCAGTCCCTTCCTTTCTTCAATAGAAAATTCTATTGTCTCCTTTTAATGTAAACACCTCTGTAGACAAAATACTATGTCAGCTTTGCAGCTTTCCCAGAAGATAAGTCCTGTGCGAATCCCAGAGTGATTTTCCACATACGACCACTTGTAATGTCCCAAATCCCCTCTAGGGGGATTGTAGTAACTTTATATCCTCTAATCCAAAAGTCAAATTGTTGTTCCTTATTTTCCGACAGTTTATATCCATATTGTGTCAAATTGTAACAGAATTAGCCAGCAAAGTCCTTGTAACAAAGTCCTCTTTATATTCTCCAGCTTTGACAGCTACTTTGACAGCTGTCAAAGTCTCCGTCTCTCTTCGCCAGGTTCTACGAATCGCCCCGGTTCCCAGGGGGGGTTGCATTTTCCCTCTCACCCTCCACTCTTCTCCTCCAGCACAATTCTTGTAATTTCCCTTCGTGGAATTAATGATTTTTGTCAGCAATAAACTTCTCTTTCGATCTTGGTTACCCAGTCCTTGTTTTAGAATGTTTACAATCGGGGGGGGGACTGACTTCCTTTTTAAATCCCCCCCGCTCGTGCCGAATCCAAAAAAAAATTTCTTTTTTTCTCCTTTTGTACCCGGTTTCCCAATTACTCACGGGTTGTTGTTGATAGTCCGAATTTCCAATGGAAGAAGTCAGCGCTCTCCGTCGAATGGCATGCGGCTGCGCTCGGCAGGGGAAGCAATGGACTCAAAGCACCACGCCACTCCCCGGCACCCGATCCGAAGCCTTTAAAAAGGCTCCTTCACGAGTCGGGAGGGCGCTAACGGTGCCAGCCGAGTCCCCATGTCCACGGGCTCCGTGCCCGTGGTTTTTGAGGGTCCCCGCGTCGCCGGCGCGGTAAGACCCAGCCCCTGCCGAGCAGACTCCCTCCGGATCTCGGAGGGAGTCCGCCATTCGGCGATGGCGCCAACCCGGAAGTCCCCAGCGGCTATTAAAGGCTTATCGGCTTAGCGGATTAGCTGCTAAAAGGCTATTAAAGGTTTAGCGGCTTAGATAAAGGGGGGGGGGAGCGGAAAAAAAATCTCAAGACTCGCAAGACATTTTCGTCTTGCGAAGCAAGCCCATAGGGAAATTCGTCCTGCGAAGCAACTCAAAAACGGAAAACCCTTTCGTCTAGCGGGTTTTCCGTCTTGCGAGGCATTCGTCTTGCGGGGCACTACTGTAGATAAATAGGTACCGCTCCGGCGGGAAGGTAAACAGTGTTTCCATGCGCTGCTCTGGTTCGCCAGAAGTGGCTTAGTCATGCTGGCCACAGACCCGGAAGCTGTACACCGGCTCTCCCGGCCAATAAAGTGAGATGACCACCGCAACCCCAAAGTCGGTCACGACTGGACCTAATGGTCAGGGGTCCCTTTACCTTTACCTGGGTCTAGATTGGCCCTGAGATTTGGGGGGCGGGGGGAACGGGACGATCTTCTGCCTGCCTCCACTGCCAGTGGCAGTGAAGGCCTCTGAACATGGCTGTCAACCTTCCCTTTTTTTGTGGGAAATTCCCTTACTCCAGCGCCGTTTCCCACTGCTATCCCGGATTGTTATATATCCCGTAGACTGTCCCCGGGACAGGTGAGGCTGCTGATCCCTTATTTTCAAATCTGAAAGTTGACAGCTATGCCTCTGAATGCCAGTGGCTACGAATTGCAAGTAAGGAGACAGTCTCAGGTCTCGCTTCCAGGTCTCCCATAATGAGCAACTGGCCAGCCACTGGGAGGACAGGATTATGGGATGTGGTGTGGGGGGGCTCCTTTGGCCTGATCCAAACAAATGGTCTCTCATTATGTTCTTAGGACTCAGAAAGTTTGGCTTCCCAGCAGTTCTTTAGCCATGGTTCCTGCATTGTTTTGACCTTTAAAGCCCTATGTGGCCCAGGACCCTCGTACCTACGGGACCGCCTCTCCTGGTCTGCCCCGCGGAGGACCTTAAGGTCCACAAATAACAACACTTTGGAGGTCCCAAGCCGCAAGGTGGTTAGATTGATCTCAACTAGGGCCAGGGCCTTTTCAGTACTAGCCCCGACTTGGTGGAACGCTCTGTCACAAGAGACCAGGGCTCTGCGGGACTTGACATCTTTCTGCAGGGCCTGCAAGACGGAGCTGTTCTGCCTGGCCTTTGGTTTGGACTCAGCCTGACCCTTATGTTTCCCTCCCCTTATGGTCTTGATCTATGGGCTACTTTTAAAATGAGGCTGCATTTTAAACTGCATTTTATTTTATTTTTTATTATTTTTTAAATGATATTTATTAAAGTTTCAAAAAATACGAAAAATACAAAATACAGAAAAAAGAGTAAAAATAAACAAGAAACATACAAAATAAAACAGTTAAAAAAGACATTAATTTTCCAAACCTATCTTCCCTAAACTTATTTCCCCGGACCTCCTCATACCTCCCTTTTTTGTATTCCAATTCAGTTTGTTAGTTCAGCAAATCCTTACCATTAAACTTTTGCCCAATTGTAAACCTTTTTTTTTCCATATCTCTTAAAGCATTACAGCTAAAAACCTCTTAGTTTCTATCCAACATCCTTCTAAGATTCATTAATTTTACAATATTTCTGTAAATAGTCTTTAAATTTCTTCCAATCTTCTTCCACCGACTCTTCTCCCTGGTCTCGGATTCTGCCAGTCATTTCCGCCAATTCCATGTAGTCAATCACCTTCATCTGCCATTCTTCCAGAGTGGGTAGATTTTGTGTCTTCCAATACTTTGCGATGAGTATTCTTGCTGCTGTTGTAGCATACATAAAGAAAGTTCTGTCCTTCTTTGGCACCAATTGGCTGACAATGCCCAGGAGAAAGGCTTCTGGTTTCTTCAAGAAGGTATATTTAAATACCTTTTTCAGTTCATTATATATCATTTCCCAGAAAGCCTTAATCTTTGGGCACGTCCACCAAAGGTGAAAGAATGTACCTTCAGTTTCTTTACATTTCCAGCATTTATTGTCAGGCAAATGATAGATTTTTGCAAGCTTGACTGGGGGTTATGTACCACCTGTATATCATTTTCATAATATTCTCTCTTAAGGCATTACATGCCGTGAACTTCATACCCGTGGTCCATAACTGTTCCCAGTCAGCAAACATAATATTATGTCCAACATCTTGTGCCCATTTAATCATAGCAGATTTCACCGTTTCATCCTGAGTATTCCATTTCAACAGCAAGTTATACATTCTTGACAAATTCTTAGTTTTGGGTTCTAACAGTTCTGTTTCTAGTTTTGATTTTTCCACCTGGAAGCCAATTTTCTTATCCAGATTATATGCCTCCATTATCTGGTAATAATGAAGCCAATCTCTCACTTTGTTTTTTAGTTTCTCGAAACTCTGCAATTTCAATTTGTCTCCTTCTTGTTCCAAAATTTCCCAATATTTTGGCCATTTGGCCTCCATATTGAGCCTTTTCAGAGCTTTCGCTTCCATCGGTGACAACCACCTTGGGGTTTTATTTTCCAATAAATCCTTGTATCTTATCCAAACATTAAACAGTGCTTTCCTGACAATATGATTTTTAAATGCTTTATGTGCTTTGACCTTATCATACCATAAATATGCATGCCATCCAAATACGTTGTTGAAACCTTCTAAATCCAAAATGTCTGTATTTTCAAGAAGTAGCCATTCTTTCAACCAGCAAAAAGCCGCTGATTCATAATAAAGTTTAAAGTCTGGCACGGCAAATCCACCTCTTTCCTTTGCATCAGTTAATATCTTAAATTTTATTCTGGGCTTCTTGCCCTAAACTGCATTTTAACCTGTATTTTAAATTGGGGTTTTTTTCCTCCCTCTCTTTTCCCCCTATTATGCTTTTACTGTGATTTTATTTTATTGGTGTTAGCCGCCCTGAGCCTGGTTCTGGCTGGGGAGGGTGGGATATAAATAAAATTTATTATTATTATTATTATTATTATTATTGCATGGGGTTGGACTAGAGGACCTTTGGGGTTCCCCAACGCTACAGTTCTGCGATTCTGCGAGGTTCCACACACTGATCTGTGGCATCTTTTCCTCTCCTCAGGAGATCCTCAGCTACATCAATCGCAAGGAGTTTGAGCCGCTTCTCAGGGTGGATCAGCTCAACCTAGAGAAAGAGAAGCACAAGATCTTTCTGCGATTTAGTGAGTGGCTGATCCCTCTCCCCTCAACCCGCCCTGCCCTGCTTTCCCCTCCTTCTCCAACTATAGGAGTTGTGTGTTGCAGCCGCCGTTCTCCATCTCAGCTTTGGGTGATGAGCTAAGGGTCCCAGATTGTTTTAAATAACTCCCTTTTTAAAAGAAGGTTGGCTAGCATCCGTAACAGTAGAAGGCGCAGCCTGTGGAACTCCTTGCCACAGGATGGGTGGGGAGGGAGGAACAAGCTGAAGCGTGGTGTTGCCTCTTGAGATAAAAAGGCTGTGTTAGTAATAGGGAATAACACTCATTATCTAAATAGCTTTTCTAACATTTTTGATATACATTACCTCAGTAACTTTTGCAGTCGCCCTGCCAAGTAAGCCAGCCGCATTCTCCTCCTCCTGCCAGCGAAGGACAAGGAGGTTCAGGCCTGAGCTGAACTTTGAACCTGCAACTTCACGCCTCGCCGTTACTAATTTAGAAAATTCAAATGGCAGCCTCTTAAAGCGTCGGGTGGAAGTTTAAAATCATGTAACAACCATAATGCAATAGTCACCCACAGGAAGATAAATGCAACATAAAACAAAAGCAGCAGAACCTCTGCATTCATGTGTCACAATAAACTATGGACAATTGTGACTTGGAGACCCCTCACCTGAGCTTTCGCTTTCCCCTCTTCTGCTGCGGCATCAAGGAGACTGGAAGCTTTTGCTTTCTATTAAACGTAGCTCAGTATCATGTCTGAGCACGACGTGGTGAATGCCAGCCTTTGTTTGTTGAACCATGGTTAAGGCTAGCCATGGTTTGCTGGGTTTGTGCAGCAGCCGGTCTCTGGTTTGTCTTCCGCTTTCCCCAGGTGAGGAGGAGATCACCTTCCCCCCCACGTACCGCTACGAGAGGGGCTCCCGGGACACCTACGTCTGGCATAAACAGAAGCCCACTGGGGTAGGTGCTGCCGGCCCGAGAGGGGAAGGGCGAAGTTGGGACGAGGGGGTTGGCCACAAATGGGAGGGGGGTGGGCAGAAATGCTTGGTTGCTGTGTAGGGGGGAGGCAGAGTTCAGCTTGCAGCCTGTCCCAGGGAACATCGGAAGCTGCCTCCTACTGAGCCAGACCCTTGGCCCATCCTGCTCCATACTGCCTGCACTGACTGGCAGCAGTGGCTCTCCAGGGTTTCTTGCTGGGATCTCTCCCAGACCTACTCTGGGATTGAACCCCGGGAATCTTCTGCTTGAGTGCAGATTGTTTAGTCAGAGAAGTGTCAAAAGCAAAGAGCGGATGGTGGGGCTTTCTGCGTTCAAGAGTTTCCTTTCAAACCCTGATTCTTGTTCCCAGGTGCGGACAAACGTTCCCTCCTGGTGCGACCGCATCCTCTGGAAGTCCTATCCCGAAACCCACATCAATAGCAACTCCTACGGTGAGTTCTCTGCCATGCTTCTGAAAACCAGCTGCTGGAAACCACAGGAGGGGAAAAGATGCTCTTGTGGTCGAATCCTGCTTGCTGGTTCCCCATGGGAGCAACTGGTCAGCCCCTGTAAGAACAGGATGCCGGACTAGATAAGCCATTGGCCTGATCCGGAAGAGTTCTCCTGATGCTCTTACCCTTCTTTGTCAGGATGCACGGACGACATTGTGAGCAGCGACCACTCTCCTGTCTTCGGGGCATTTGAAGTTGGAGTCACGTCCCAGTTTGTTTCCAAGAAAGGTACTGGGGAATTGCGAGTGCGTGCGTGCGCTTGAACGGAGAGGGGTTGAGATGGCACAGGTGTAGAGCTGTAGAACTGCAGAGTTGGAAGACACCCCCAAGGGTCGGGTAGTGCGGGAATCTCAGCTAAAAACATCCCATAATACAGTCATACCTCATGTTACATCCGCTTCATGTTACGTTCTTTGAGGTTACGTCCTGCAGCGAACCGGAAGTACCGGAAAGGGTTACTTCCGGGTTTCGCCGCTTGCGCATACGCAGAAGCGCAAAATGACATCATGCGCAGAAGCGGCGAATCGCAACCCATGCATGCGCAGACGCACCACTGTGGGTTGCACTCTTTTCATGTTGCGAACGGGCCTCTGGAACGGATCCCGTTCGCAACCAGGTGTACCACTGTAATAATATAATCATAATAATTTATTATTTATACTCCACCCATCTGGCTGGGTTTCCCCAGCTACTCTTAGTGGCTCCTAAGAGCCACTAACACCAATAACAATAATAAAAAAGCAACAACATCAAACATTAAAATCTTCCCAATACAGGGCTGCCTTCAGATGTCTTCTAAAAGTCAGATAGTTGTTTATTTCCTTGACATCTGAAGGGCAGGTGCCACCACCGTGAAGGCCCTCTGCCTGGTTCCCTGTAACCTGGCTTCTCGCAGGGAGGGAACCGCCAGAAGGCCCTCGGAGCTGGACCTCTGTGTCCGGGCAGAATGATGGGGATGGAGACGCTCCTTCAGGTATACTGAAGAGGTCCAGCCTCTTGAATCCAGTCTGCATTTCCCACTGGTTCTTGGTGGTTTGGCCTCCCGAGGGAGGGGACCTGTCCAGGGTCTCCCCCTCCAACGCATCCCACCCTCCCTCTCTCCTCCCACCCTCCAGGTCTCTCTAAATCTTCAGACCAGGCCTACATAGAGTTTGAGAGCGTTGAAGCGATTGTGAAGACGGCCAGCAGGACCAAATTCTTCATAGAGTTCTACTCTGCCTGCCTAGAAGGTGTGTGTGTGTGCGTTTTTGGGGGGTGTTTGTGGAAATAGCCACCCTGGCTGGGGCTGACCCTTAACTTCTGTTAAGACTAGTGTAATTTGCTCTATGTGGGGCTGCCCTTGAAGCTGTCCCAGAAACTCCAGCGGGTGCAGCGAGGCTCCTCAGGGGGTCTCTGCCATGGGAGCATATTCACCCAGTGCTCTACCAGTTGCACTGGCTCCCGGTGGAGTATCGGGTCAGATTTAAGGTGCTGGCTTTGACCTCCTGGTCAGCCCCGCAGAGGACCTTAAGGTCCATGAATAACCATAGTTTAGAGGTCCCGGGCCCTAAAGAAGTCAGACTATCCTCCACCAGGGCCAGGGCCTTCTCAGTGATGGCTCCGACCTGGTAGAATGCTCTGTCCCATGAGACCAGGGCCCTGCAGGATTTATCCTCCTTCCGTTGGGCCTGTAAGACAGAGCTATTCTGCCTGGCTTTCAATTTGAATTCAGCCTGATCTTTTATTCCCCTTCCTTCCCTCCCCCTTTTATGAAGATTCCCCACTCTGGGATCCCACAGCTGATTCTCCCCTGGTCTCCTCACTGGCCCAAGTAGGACTAATTTAGCCAGTTAGCCCTGGTGATCATTGAATGCTTATTGGATGGCTTTCCCCCCTAAATTGATTTTTGAATTCTGAATTTAACGTTATTCACGTGTTATACTGTATTTTATGCTGTTTTTTGTTGTATCAATTGTTTTAAATTTGTTGTTAGCCGCCCTGAGCCCGGTTTTTTGAAGGGCAGGGTATAAAGAAAAAATTATTATTATTATTATTATTATTATTATTATTATTATTATTATTAACTTTCACCCCCCTCCCCCAGAATTCAAGAAGAGCTTTGAGAACGATTCGCAGAGCAGCGACAACATCAACTTCTTGAAAGTGCAGTGGTCGTCCCGGCAGCTGCCGACGGTGAGGCGACACTTCCTCCTCTTTCCCCCATGCCCTCCTGCCAACGTCTGACAGTTTGGGGGCGCAGAAGGTCCTTGAGCTGTAAGAGGCAGAGAGGGGCCCCAGGGGCCTATCGGAAGGGGGGCGGGGGGGAGAGGAGCCTCTCCTGAGAGGTGCACTCCATCTGGTCACCGGTATTGTGCAAATACCGCTGGTGCCTACTTGAAATCCATTGGAGGCGCATTCCAAGGGGCAGGTGCCACCACACTAAAGGCCCTGCTGTTAGTGGCCTTAAGATATGGTTACCAGATTTTTTTCAGTTGAATCCAGGGACACTTTTATTTTATTTTATGGAAGCTGAGTCAGTAGTGGGGATGGTGAGGCAAAAGACCCTGGGCCCAAGCACACATGCATATTGTATAAAGGTGCCAAGCGCTTCTTCCGCCCGCAGTGAAACATAAATGCACAGTTTTTAAAAAACTGGGCAACGACCGCCTGCCTGCGACTCCCTCAATCAGTCCAAACAAAGGGGGAAGGTGCAGGAGATCGCACAAGACACATCCTATGCGCACAAGACACATCATATGGGGACTTCCGGCGAGGAAAAATGGCTGGTGCCACAGCAGCGAGCAGCTCCTGAAGCCAGCCAGAGCCAACTGCGCTACCAGGCTGCCTCCGGGCTGCTGAGAATGCCGCTGCCGAGGGGGAACCAGGGACAGATTTGCAAATCTGGGGACATTCCGGGGACGGAATTTGTCCGGGGACAGATTTGGAGATCCGGGGACTGTCCCCAGGAACCGGGGACATCTGGAAACCCTACCTTAAGACACCCCTCTGGAACAAACAGAGCCACTAAGTGTGTCTCCTCTTGAGATTCAAAGGGGCACACAAAGTAAACCTGCTCCAAATATTTGGTGCGTTGACGCTCCCATTGGCCTCGACTTATCTCCTCTCGTTCTTCCGCCTGCAGCTCAAGCCCATCCTCTCCGACATTGAATACCTCCAAGACCAGCACATCCTCTTGACGGTCAAATCTCTGGATGGCTACGAGTCCTATGGTAAGGAGCTGGGGAGTTCCTGGAGGTGGTGGTGGGGAACCAGGTGCGTGGCAGAACCAGGCACGCTGGACCTAGAACTGGACTTGCGTGGCAGTCTTGACGGGAAGGCGGGACTTCAGAGTGTAGCTCTGCAGGATTGCAGTCGCTGTTTTGCTATCCGCTTGCAGATTGAATCAGTTCGCCGGTTTCAAGACTCATAGAATCATAATCATAATTTATAATATTAATTTATTATTTATACCCCGCCCATCTAGCTGGGTTTCCGCAGGCACTCTGCTTGGCTCCCATCATCCTCCTCCTCATCAAGCAATAAAACATCAGTCATTAATAACTTCCCTAAACAGGGCTGCCGTCAGATGTCTTCTAAAAGTCAGATAGTTGTTTATTTCCTTGACATCTGATAGGAGGGCGTTCCACAGGGCGGGCGCCACCACCGAGAAGGCCCTCTGCCTGGTTCCCTGTAACTTGGCTTCTCGCAGGGAGGGAACAGCCAGAAGGCCCTCGGCACTGGACCTCAGTGTCCGGGGTAGAGACACTCCTTCAGTTATACTGCGCCAAGGCCGTTTATGTGGGAAGGTCTACTTTAGCAGGGTTAAAAAATCCCCTTTATAAGTTTATGCAGCGACCAGTTTGTTGCTGACTTGTCTGAGTTCTACTAATAAAGATGCTGTCCTGGTTAAAAATCCCTTTGAATCCCTCTTAAAGAATACACACATGAATCTGATTCATGTTAATATAAAACTGTTTTACTCTCAGATTCATTCAGGTTTACAGAACTGTGCCTGAAAGCAGGCTTAGGTTACATAACAAACAAATAAACTATAGCAGAGGGAAGTTGGTCCTGAGGTGACTGCAACTGGCTTAGGGCCCTCGTACCTAGTTTGGAGGTCCCGGGCCCTAAGGAAATCAGATTATCCTCCGTCAGGGCCTTTTCAGTGATGGCTCTGACCTGGTGGAATGCTCTGTCCCAGGAAACCAGGGCCCTGCAGGATTTAACCTCCTTCCGTCGGGCCTGTAAGACAGAGCTATTCTGCCTGGCCTTTAATTTGAATTCAGCCTGATCTTTTATTTCCCTTCTCTTCCCTCCCCTTTTATGAAGATCACCCGCTCTGAGACCCCAAAGCCAATTCTCCCCATGCCTCCTCGCTGGCCCAAGTAGGACCAATTCAGCCAGCTAGCCCTAATGCTTCCCCCCTCTAAAAGGCGAGGTGGGGGGCTAGGCTGCTTCTGCCGCGGCAATTGGGCTGGACCTCTTTTGCCCCTCGCCCCATGCCCTGACCCACCCTGCCTCTCCTTCCCCACGCAGGCGAGTGTGTCATTGGCCTCAAGTCCATGATTGGCAGCACTGCCCAGCAGTTCCTCACCTACCTGTCCCACCGTGGCGAGGAGACGGGCAACATCCGTGGCTCCATGAAGGTGCGGGTCCCAGCGGAGCGGATGGGGACCCGTGAGAGGCTCTACGGTGAGGAGGAGCAGGAGAGGGAGGGGGCTGCCAGCACAAGGGTGGGGGGTTGCGATGGGGGCACCCTTGGCTCTCCACAGTGTGCCCAGCTAAGGTGGGTTTTTATTTTCTGGGTTTTTCTTTTTTTAAAAAAAATAATATTTATTAATAATTTCAGAATTACAGGAAAAAAGAGAAAAAAAAACAACAACACTACAATGCATAAAAAAAGGAAAAAACACAAAACATAAAAACCAATACAACAATACAGCAAAAAAGGGGAAAAAATGACACAAATCCCATATTACATATCTTTAACTTCCATTTGCTTGTTTCGTTGACCTCCTCACACCTCCCTTTTTGTATTCTAGTTTAGTTAGTTATTTCAGCAAATTCTTTCCATCTTTCTCAATTTTTATTAAATAATTTATCTTAACAATTTAACCTATTAATTAACTCAACAGATCCTTTCCATCTTTCCCCATATTCTGTTATTCAAATTACCTTAATTTATTTAACCTTATCTTACCATAAAATACCTTAAAGCTTGAAACTTAATACACAGTTATACATAACTCCTGATATCATTTCTACTAGAGTCATATAGTTTCATTCCAACATTTTCCCTAATATTCATTAATTTTAGGCTAGTTCCCTAAATAAAAAAATTTTCTTTATAAATTTTCTTCCAATCTTCCTCCAACGTCTTTTCTTCCTGGTCTCGGGTCGTGTCAGTCCTTGCTGTCCATTCCATCTAGTCCATCAAGCTGGAAGTCTTATGTCCGAGGCCCTTAAGTCTCTTCCATGTCCCTTCTGCAGATCTTCTTCTTCTTGTTTATACTTGCACTTTTCCTTGTCTTTTGTTGGTCTCTTTCTTAATTTCTTTCCTTTCTCATTGAGGAGTAGGTCTCTGGGGGGTTCCAACCCAAAATTATCTCCGTCTCCCTTCATCAAACCAGCCCATTCCCCACAGTCCCACTCCCCACAGTCATCAATATAATCCAAAAAATGTTTACGAGCATATTTCGAAGTCTCTCCAAAGTTAAGAGCCTCCTCAGCTCCAGACTCCCGCTGGCCCACTCCAACTTCAATCTTCAAAAACAGCGGCTTATGCTCCTGTAGGGCCTTGGGCCTCTCCATTTGTATTATTTGAGGTGCAACCGCAGCCTCCTCCATTATCTTCTGCACTTCCCCAATCAATACAGGTTCCTGAGTTGGACCCTGGATGGTTTCTGTATCACTATTCACTAATTGTCCACAGTTATTGGCCACAACAGTCATGAAATCCATTTTCTCATTCATCAAGTCCAACTTCTCGTGCATCTGTTCCAACAAAGCATTTGTCTTGCATAAAGCAAGCACCAAAACTTCCTTCCAGCTCATATTTAGTCAAGGTCAAAAGGACTAATCCCACGATCTTAATCTCACAGCTGTGGATTCCTCAAGTAGACTGCAGCAAAAATTTAGCAAGCTCCCTCTAGAGGAGACAATTTCTATTTGTATCCATCTTTTTAAGACAAGTCCAACAAAGGAAAATTACTTTCATTTTTCAGATATTTTGTTTCTTTAGAATGCAAAAGGCAAAATTGGAATCAGTTTATTTCTCTTCTTTAGCTATCTGTCAAAGTATTCCATTCACAGTCAATGAACCTCTCCAACAATTTCTGTCTCTGACACCCCGTTCCCAGGTTAGAGACGGTGGAAGCTTATCTTTCTTCACTCCCTCTCCTGCAGGCATTACACAAAGTCCCCCCCCCCCTTTTCTCCTGCTTCCAAGGGGGTTTCAGTAGTTATAAATGAAGGAAATTTAGGCTTTTTTAACGGCTTTCCAGGCTTTAGCTTACAAGGTTTTTGCTTCAGTCTATATACAAAAAGCGGAAGGCGGACTTCCTGTTTTGAACCTTCCCGCTTCGATGTCAAATTAAGATATTTCTTGATCCAATTTTCCGTTTCTACTCACGGGTACTTGTTTTAAATCCAATTGTCCACAGGAAAAAGTCAGCGCTCTCCGGCGATGGCTGTGCGGCTTCACTCCGTGAAAGTAGCAGTCAGTTCGCAGCACCGCGCCGCTCACCCCACTTCACTCCGGAATCCCAAAAAGGGGTTCCCCGTGAGTAGGGGGGCGTTCCTGGTGCCCTGCCGAACCCCACGTTCCCAGGCTTCCTCCGCCTGGGATTTCTAGCGGGTCCCCACCTTCGCCGCGGTGGGAAGACCCAGTTTCCACGGAGCTAGTTCCTCCGGTCAGAGGAACTCCGCCATTCGCCGATGGCGCTAACCCGGAAGTCCTATTTTCTGGGTTTTTCTGTGCTGCAAAGCACCTTGGGACCTTCCACTGAAGACGATGCTGATCATAACAGTAATTTATTATTATTTATTCCATCTAAATCAGACTGGCAAAATAAAATAAGAGAGTACACTGAACTGGCAAGAATATCAGCGAGGCTGCGAGACATTAACTGATGAAAAATTTGTCAGAGAGTAGGACGTATACAGAGTCTGTGTAAAAGAACATTGTCAAAATATTAATCTGCTGGCAGGTTTTGATTGAACTTCGGTGTGCAAATAGGATATTATAAAATAAATTTTATAGTAAGCTAAATAACATGGAGGAAAGGAACTTAAGAGTCCGTATTTAAGGAATTTAATTCGGGAACACAATGGGAAGATTGGAGGTCATGTTAAATTTAATTACAAGTTGATGTACAAGGCAAGTTATCAGTTAAGGAATGAATGATTGTTTATTTTTGTTCTTCTATTTTGTTTTCAACGTCCATTGAACATTTCTGTTATAAAGTTTTTAACCAATAAAGCATTTAATAATAATAATAAAAAAAGAAAACGATGCTGATAATAACAGTAATTTGTTATTATTTATTGCATCTATATCCCCTAAGGAGCGCCTGTGGCTCACCCCCTTCCTCGTTTAATCCCCCACGACAATCCTGGGGGGTAGGCCAGGCTGCGAGGCAGGGACTGGCCCCCGAGGTCACCCACTGACCTTCGTGGGGATTTGAACCCTGACCTCTCCCAGGTCCTGGCCCAGAACTCTAACCACTACGCAACGCTGCTGGCGATGAGCGTGAAATGCGCTAGATGGCGATGAACGTAATGTTGTTCTGCTGGGTGGGTCAACCTCTAAAGCAGAGGGTGGGGAACCTCCATCCCACAGGCCAATCTTGGCCCCACTGGCAGGGATGCCCCCGAATGAGAGGGCTTTAAAAGAAGATGGGACAGATTCAGGGAAGGAGAGAGCTGTTAGCCAAGATGCCTCTGCTCCTCTGCCTCCACAGTTGGAGGCAGCGATGCTTCTGAATAGCAGTTTCTAGAAAACTCAGCAGAGGAGAGTTGCTCTGTGTTCGAATCCTCCTTGCAGGTTTCCAACCGGCATCTGGTTTGCCGCTGAGAGAACAGGATCCTGGACTAAGATGGTTCACTGGGCTGGACCAGCAGGCTCTTCTTAGCGTTCTTCAATTTTATCAGCCCTGTGCAAATCCCGATTTTATTCCGATTTGGAGAAATGTAGTTTCCTTGATCTACTGCAAGGCGGATAGGTCCACCCCAGGGTTGGATCCTCACTCAGAGCCTGTTCCCCTTCCCTTCCCACAGAATGGATCAGCATCGATAAGGACGAGACGGGAGCTGCCAAAGGGAAACTTCAGCCGGTAGCAACGCGGACCAACCTTGACTACACCAAGTAAGACTCTGGGAGCGGGGCCACCGCCTTGAAGCAGTCTGGAGGGAAGAGGGGCAACTTCCAGGACAGGAACTGCAGCGGCTAGGCAGGATCAAAGAAGCAGAGCAAAACCGCTCTCCTTTTAAAAAGCAAAACCTGATGGCCTGCCTCCATTTCTTCCCAGTTTCCTTGGAAGGCAAAGACTGGACTGGGGGTGCTGTGCATTTATTTGTTTATTGCATTTACATTTCGCCTTTTTCTCCTTGGAGCTCAGTTTGGTGTATGTGGTTCTCCCCCCTCCTTCTCTAATCCCCACAACAAATCCTGCGAGGCAGGCTAGGCAGCAACTGGCCCAGTGAGCTTCATGGCCACGTGGCGGATTTGAACCCTGCTCTCCCAGGTCCTAGTCCGACACTCTAACCACTGCGCCACACTGCCACATTTTTAAGAGGCTTGGGTGCTCAGCTTCCTAAGGGTGCCATTGCACGCAATTGCCATACAGTGGTACCTCAGGTTAAGTACTTAATTCGTTCCGGAGGTTCGTACTTAACCTGAAACTGTTCTTAACCTGAAGCACCAGCCTCCTGCTGCTGCCGCACCGCCGGAGCACAATTTCTGTTCTCATCCTGAAGCAAAGTGCTTAACCTGAAGCACTACTTCTGGGTTAGCAGAGTCTGTAAACTGAAGCGTATGTAACCTGAAGTGTACGTAACCTGAAGCGTATGTAACCCGAGGTACCGCTGTATTAAGTATTAATATTTTTTGATAGGTATCCAGTCTTGCTGAACAATAAAATGAAAGCCGGTGTTGACCAGCTTTTTGCTGTTCCGCTCAGGCCCTGCGTGTGGGGCTCCCACAGGGGCCCCTGTTCGGCCCCTGTGGCCCTTTAGTCTGACCTAGCAGCTAGAAATGCTTACGTTCTTCACGTTCCTCAGGAGTGTGGCAAGGAAAGAGATTCAGGCAGCCTCCTGGGCCTAAAGGCCTCATCGTTGTGCCTTCTCAAACCTTTCCATCCGCTAGATCTGTGGGGCGCAAACATTCCCCTGGGGACGCCCCGGCAATGGCCGCCTGCCCCGTTGGGAAGCTCTTAGACGATCTGGAGAAGCCCAGCACCCAGACAGCCAGCCGCCCGCCGGCTCCCCATCGCGGCACCTCCAGAGACGAGGCGTCCCAGGGCAGGTGAGTGACCTGCGAATGGATCGTGGAATCATAGCAAATGTTGGGTCTTTAGGAAAGGGGTGAACCCAACCCAGCAAGGGAAGCGAATTAAGTCGCTGGCAGTGTCCCACATTGACCAAGGACTCGCACCTGGTCCTCAGCAGCTAATGTGGCTACCTGCCCATTATCACGGTTGGGGATGCCGGTGGCGCTGTGGTCTAAACCACTGAGCCTCTTGGGCTTGCCGATCAGAAGGTTGGCGGTTCAAATCCCCGCGAGGGGGTGAGCTCCCGTTGTTCGGTCCCTGCTCCTGCCAACCTAGCAGTTTAAAAGCAGACCAGTTCAAGTAGATAAATAGGTACCGCTCCAGCAGGAAGGTAAACGGCGTTTCCGTGCGCTCTGCTTTCCATCACGGTGTTCTGTTGTGCCAGAAGCGGTTTAGTCATGCTGGCCACATGACCCAGAAAGCTGTCTGTGGACAAACACCGGCTCCTTCAGCCTGAAGTGAGATGAACGCTGTCAGAATGTTGTGGGTAACAGGAGAGGATATCTTGATTAATAGTATCCTTTCTAACTCTCTTAAGAATCTCTTAAGTTCTATTATTCATGTTAAGACCCTTTGATTCCCTCCTTAAAAGATTAAAGAAACAACAGTCTTATTCATAAGTAACAAAAAGAAGTTTACTCACAATCAGGCAGAGCACAGTGTGATTGATCCCTGAAGGCAGGCTTTAGGCTTAAAGTTACAAATATGTACAAACAGGTTAACCCCGTATGGAAGATAACCCAGGGACTGCTGGCTGAGAGTGCGGTCCAGGTGAAGCAGGAAGCAGGCAGGACGAAAAGAGAAGGAAAGGGAAGATGGCTACGTGACTTGGCCTTTTACCAGGTCTGGAAAGGTCGCGCCCACCTACTGGTCACATGCAAAGGAAGGATGCTCCAGCCAGGAGGAACAGGAAGTTCAACTGGCTGGACCAACATCTCCTGCATATCCACTCTAGGCAAACAAGAAATGTTGTACTTGACTGCTCCAGTGGATTACATTCCACAAACGCAGCACCCCATAGTCACCTTTGACTGGACTCAACCGTCCAGGGGTCCTTTACCTTTTACCTTTTATTGTCACGGTGCAAAGTGATTGCTTTGGTCCAAGGAGACTCCTGCATTGCAGGGGGTTGGACGAAATGACCCTCGAGATCCCTCCCATTCTACGTTTTATGTGATACGACTTAAGCTCAAAAATGTCTTGTTCGTCTCATTCCTAATTGCCTCGGCTGTCCCTCCTGTTTCCTGCCCAGGCCCAGGCCAGACGCCCCCCCAGATCCCGACGGGCCCCCCCTGAAGAACAGCTTCAACAACCCGGCCTACTACGTCCTGGAGGGGGTGCCGCACCAGCTGCTGGTCTCGGATCTGCCCTCGGCCACGGCGGCCAAGCCCCCCGCCCCCAGGAACAAAGTCCAGATCACGGTGCCCATCCAGGCTGAGCACCGGCGGCCGCAGCAGCCCCCCTGCCGGGCGGAGGAGAGCTCAGAGGAGGAGGAGCAAGGGGTCCTCAACCTGCCGCCCCCCGACTTCCCGCCACCCCCCTTGCCCAAGTTGGTGGAGTTTGACGTCTCCGGGGACTCCTTCTACACACCCGGGGCGACCCGGGTGGAAGAGCACGGAGCCAGCAAGGCCCGAGCGACTGTGGCCTTCAGCGAGCCCCTGGAGGCCAAACCCCCCAAGGTGCACCCCAGGCCAGCTCCGTCCCTGGGGCCAGGGTTCCTGATGGAGCCCCCCAATGCCCCCCAGGGGCCCGGGGGTCCCCTGGATGACCGCTCCTGCTCCGTCCTCCAGATGGCCAAGACCCTCAGCGAGGTGGACTATGCCGGCAGCAGCAACGGCGGCGCGCTGGGCAGGGAGCAGTCGGGGCGGCCCCCGGCGCACCCCCTGACCAAAGTGAGACTGGATCTGCCCCACCACCGGTGCCTGCACCCCGACTACAGCCGCCCCATCGCCTTCCCGCCACGGTCCATTCGTGAGAGCATCGAGGAAGACCTGGCAGAAGAGGTACGCTCTGGGGGTGGGGAGGAGGGAAAGAGGGAGGAAGGACCTCCCCTGCCAAATGGGGGGTGCGCTGTGCCCACTGGGGAATCAAAGTGAGTGGGAGAGGGGTGGAGTCCTTGGGAAATAGAGCTGCAACTTGCAGAATCCACTTTCGTCTTTGGAAACGGGGATGGAAGAGCAAGCAGAAGTTGGGCGAGGGTCAGGAGAGGCAGCTCTGGGGAGTTTGGGAAGGGGGTGTCAGCCCCTCTGGCCAGCAAGACCCAAATTGCCCCAGATGTTCTTCACCCCTGGACCCAAAGCAAAGTGGGGAAATCTCCAGGACTGACAGGGTTTGAAGATCTCATCAGGATCAATATTTGCCCGCACTGAATTTCTGCCCTTCCTTTCCACAAGGCGCTTGCGATTCCGTAAAACCTCGTGTGCATCTCTCTTTCTCTTTCCCTCCCTTTCTGTAAAAGCATTTTGATACCACTTAATATTTCAGAAATCTCCAAGGGGCTGTCTAAAAACAAACTAAACAATGTAATTAAAACTTGAAACAAAAACACATCCTAAAACCAGTGTAAGGTAAAGGGACCTCTGACCATTAGGTCCAGTCACGAATGACTCTGGGGTTGCGGCGCTCATCTCGCTTTACTGGCCGAGGGAGCCGGCGTACAGCTTCCGGGTCATGTGGCCAGCATGACTAAGCCGCTTTTGGCGAACCAGAGCAGCGCACGGAAACGCCGTTTACCTTCCCGCCGAAGTTGTGCCTATTTATCTACTTGCACTTTGACGTGCTTTCCAACTGCTAGGTTGGCAGGAGCAGGGACCGAGCAACGGGAGCTCATCCAGTCACGGGGATTCGAACCGCCGACCTTCTGATCGGCAAGCCCTAGGCTCTGTGGGTTAACCCACAGCACCACCCGCGTCCAAAACCAGTGTAGGCATGGACAAATAAGAGAGACAATGGAGCGTGCCTCCGAGGGTGAACTCAAACCGCTGGAGAATCACAGCGCCTGCTGTGGCCGCAGAAACCGGAATCTTATAACTGCTGCCTCCTGTGTTGTTTTTGCTGACCTCCCCAGGGTGCAAGTTTGGGCAGTGGGTCTGGAGGTCCTGGGCTGCCCAGACAACAAGACCTCTCTCTCAGCCTCCAATCACCTGCAGCTCCATGAGACAGCCCTTGAGATATGTGAAGATTGCTATGCTGTCTCCTCTTGTCTAAGCTAAACATACCCAGCTCCTTCAACCGTTCCTCCCAGGGCTTGGCTTGCAGGCCCTCCATCCTCTAGTCGCCCTCCTCTGCCCACCTTCCAGCTTGTCAGTTTCCTTTGTCTGATGTGTCTGTCCCTCTGCCGCCCCTCAGACCCTTAGCCAGGACGGCCGCAGCAGCTCCAGGCAGAGTGAGTCCAGTGTGGGCGAGTGGCTGAGAGCGATTGGCATGGAGAAATACGAGGAGGGCTTGATCCACAACGGCTGGGATGACCTGGAGTTCCTCAGGTGAGTCTCCCTTCCTTATAATAAATAATAATAACTTTTATTTATACCCCGCCCTCCCCAGCCAAGACCGGGCTCAGGGCGGCTAACACCCGATATAAAACAAATTGATTGAAATGCAACTTAAAAACAAGATTAAAAGACAACATTAAAACATTAAAATATTAAAATACAGCCTCGTTTCAATGGAAACTCAAATCAAAAACTTTTATGGCGATGAAAACGTCAAGTCTTCACCAAGGCTAACTTTCCAGACTGGTTCTACGTGGGCCAGAAAAAAAGCCAGGGAAGTCCCCAAATAGGAGTTCCATCACAGAAGGAGAAAGGAAAGAGGGGGAGGGGATCAAGTTGATTCCAAGCCAAAGGCCAGGCGGAACAACTCTGTCTTACAGGCCCTGCGGAAAGAAATCAGATCCTGCAGGGCCCTGGTCTCATGAGACAGAGCGTTCCACCAGGCCGGAGCCAGTGCTGAAAAGGCCCTGGCTCTGGTTGAGGCTAATCTGACTTCCTTAGTGCCTGGGACCTCCAAAGTGGACCTTAAGGTCCTCCGTGGGGCATACCGGGAGAGAGCCACTGGCCTGATCCTGCAGGCTCTTCTTGTGTTTTTGTGTTCAAGGGTTTGGCAAACTGTCTTCGTTGAAGAGATCTTGCATAAACTACATTTCTCCAGCTATAAATATCAATTCAAAGTGCTGGTGCTGACCTTGAAAGCCCTAAACAGCCTCCGCCCTGTATACTTAAAGGAGTGTCTACTACCCTCATTGTCCAGCCTGGAAACTGAGGTCCAGCTCCGAGGGCCTTCTGGCAGTTCCCTCACTCTGAGAAGTGAGGTTACAGGGCCGTCCCAGTAGTGGCACCCACCTTGTGGAAAGCCCTCCCACCAGATGCCAAGGAGATAAATAGCTACCTGACTTTTAGAAGACCCCTCAAGGCAGCCCTGTTATCAAGATGGTTTTAATGTGTGATGTTCAGTTGTGTTGTATACCCTGTTGGAAGCTGCCCAGAGTGACTGGGACAACCCAGTCAGACGGGCAGGATACAAAAATTGATTGATTGATTGATTGATTGTTATTATTAGTATCAAATGGCGGAGCTCGAAGGACCACTTTTTTTGCTATGTAGTGTGATTTCACTCCTTACACAAATATTGAGGCATGTGGTCACTGAGTATCATAGTTATAGTCTGAGCCAAGGGCCTGGGAAAGCCTTTGAGGGTGGATCAGGTCTGGGGGAAAGGACTTTTGGAGGCGACTAAGGGCTTAAATGGGACGCGGGTGGCGCTATGGGTTAAACCACAGAGCCTAGGGCTTGCCGATCAGAAGGTTGGCGGTTCGAATCCCTGTGGCGGGGTGAGCTCCCGTTGTTCAGTCCCAGCTCCTGCCAACCTAGCAGTTCGAAAGCATGTCAGAGTGCAAGTAGATAAATAGGTATCGTTCTGGCGGGAAGGTAAGCGGCGTTTCCGTGTGCTGCTCTGGTTCACCAGAAGTGGCTTAGTCATGCTGGCCACATGACCCGGAAGCTGTACGCCGGCTCCCTCGGCCAATAAAGCAAGATGAGCGCTGCAACCCCAGAGTCGTTCGCGACTGGACCTAACGGTCAGGGGTCCCTTTACCTTTAAGGGCTTAAAGGCGTCATTCCTCTGGGCAGAGATAATACCTTGGTAGAAAGGGAGCATGGAAACAGAGGTGCAGGGTTAGGAGTGGAGAGAAATGAGGCCTGGGAGCTTGAGGTTAGCATCAAATGTGAGAAAACCCCTGGAGGGATATCAGAAGAGGACGGGTCCCAGCCATGGGGGTGGGAGGGGGTGTCAGCATCAGTGGGTGTGCTTTCTCAGGTGCTGCAGAGCATTATTTTGGCCACCGGGGGGCACTCGTTCCCCACTCTGTGCAGCATCCGTTCCCTACAGGAGAGCTTGGAGGAAATTCCTTCCAGCCCAAAGTTGGACCATCTTTCTCAGTGACAGCCAGAGCATGAACCACTCTGGCGAGACAGTCTGCGGGCAGGGAGGGTCTCAGCCGGCGTACCAGATGGAGCTGGTAGACAGGTGGTTCATATGGGGAGAGGCTCCTGCCCAGGGGGGGCCCTTGAGTCATGAGTCAGGGGGTCCTCCGACCTTTCTCCGGGATGGCATCTTGGGGCGCAGTCCACCGAACCTCCTGGTTTCTGAGCCCTGAATCTCTTTCTCTGCTCCCTGCAGCGACATCACCGACGAGGACTTGGAAGAAGCTGGCGTGATAGACCCCAAGCACAAGCACCTTGTCCTTGAGAGCCTGAGGCTCAGGAAGTAGCAGGAATCTCCCTGCCCCCCCCGGACCCCCCTCCTTCCTTCCTTCCTTCCTTCTGGTTTTGAGCCCCTTCTCCTTCTCGCCCACCCTGTGCCACGTGTGAGATGTCGGGGCGGCTGGCAGAGCATCACGGAGCAGGTCTCCCCTCCTCCAGCCCCCCGGAGGGGAGGGACGATGGCAGAGCCAGACGGACACCCCAAAGGTGTCCCTGAGACTTGGAGCCGACTGTGAGGTTGCCGAAGACCCAGCGCTGGCGCTTCCACGCCCCTCCTTGGCTCCTGTAAGGATCGGGACCCTCTTGGGTGCGGAACGGGGAAGCGCAAGTGGTCCAGGCTAAGCATTTCAGATCAGCACCCTTAAACGCCCCTCCCCTCCTCTTTCTCTCCCCCTCCCCCTCCACCCACAACCCCTTTCCTCCTCCTCTCTGTGCTGCTGGTTAAATTATTCTTATTTATTACAGCGAAAGAAGGATCCTTGCTTTTTTGTTTTGTTTTGCTCTTCCTTTCAGAGAACCACGTTTTCCCCTCTCCTGCCCTCAATGTGCCTCTGGACCAACTCTGGTTTATCGGGCGGGAGTTCCTGAAATGGGCGGGGGGTGGATGGTGTGGGGACAAATCTGCCGGCTGTGTTCTGCTCTGCTGATGGGTCTTGGCTTTGTGTCTCTCTCTGACCCAGGAACTGCTTTCGGGGGCCTTTCAGACTGACTCTGGCCTCCTTGCTGTCTAGGCCCGGCTTTCTCTGGGGCAATGCAAACGGAGATCTCTCCTTGCCCCGGAATCCCTCCAGAAGCCTTGGGGAATTATTTTTGCCGCCCAAGGGACGTTCCAGCCCTGGGTTGCTTCCCAGAAAGGATCTGCGTCACGCTCTTGTTGCATCATCCCGCTTGGAAAGGCATCTCCTTCCCGTGACCAGCCTTCAGTGGGGCGGTGGGGAGCCCTCCCTCTTCTTCCTCTCAAGGCTGTTTATTGCCTCCCAAGAAATATTATGCAACCTTCAGGGGCTCACCGGGCAGCCTCTTGCTTTTCTAAGCGTTCAGCCTTAAACAGACCCCACCTGCAGCTCTTCGCACAGTGTCTGAACAGCCCCGTGAACGACAATCTGCAAAATAACCTCAGGTAGCCCCAAACGTCTGAGCAAGGCCAGAGCTGTAGCTTGGGGGGTGGGGGGGAAACTAGCCAGGTTTTTTGCCCCAGATGAAGCCTCCAGAGGGTCGGCGTTGAGGCCCCCAGCCTGTGTGCGCATGCAAATGTGCACAGGGGTGTGTGCCAAACTTGAGTCTTTGACCCGGGTGAAATGAAAGCCTCGCTTTGCCCCTGGCAAGAAAGTCTGCCGGGCAAATCCTGCAGGGGTGCTTTGCGGAGATTGCGAAGCTCATTCAAACGCAGGGGCCAGGTAAGCAAGCAGCTCCCCAGAGCAGCCAATCAAGTGGAGCCAGCCAATGGGGGCACATGGGATGCCTCTGCAAGGCGGGACAAATGCGGAACGGCTCACCTCTGCTGCTAGAGAGAGAGGTGCGAGATCAGTCTATCTGGGGCAGTGTTTCTCAAACTCTGTTCTCCAGCTGGCCTTAGACTACAACTCCCATCGTCCCTAGCTAGCAGGACCAGTAGGCAGGGATGATGGGAGCTGTAGTCCAGCCCATAGCTGTCAACTTTTCCCTTTTCTTGCGAGGAATCCTATTCGGAATAAGGGAATTTCTCTTTAAAAAAAGGGAAAAGTTGACAGCTATGGTCCAGCCACAGCTGGGGACCCAAGTCTGAGAAACACTGCTCTGGGGAGTGGCTCCCACGCTTCTCCCCGCCGCACGGTTTGTGTCTTGATCAGGTCAGCAGGCGAGGGTTCCTGGCTTTGCCCCTGCGTGTATTGGTTGGGGCTGGAGTCTACCTCAGCAGCCCCTGCCGCCTTTCTTCCCAGAGGTCCTTCCTTTGCAGACCTTGAAGACACACGCGTGACCCGGGGTGTACAAGTGAGATGTTGTCCTCCTCACTTTTCCCCTGAGCCCGGCGTCTTTTACCAGAGTCAGCTGTTCCCACGAAGTTTCCTTGTTTTGCTTACTCTTTGTCCTTGATCCGAGGAAGGCGGCTCACGCGATGCCTTTCTCCCGTACGGATGCAACCCTTGGTGCCTGCATGGAGACCGTTCCTTAGATCCAGGGCGGGGACCTGGATCTTGACAGTAAGAGAGACTTGCAGAAGTCAGGAAGCAAGTTCTGGGTTCCAGCCTCAGCTTCTGCTCAACCTTCCCCCTTGGGTAATTGCTCTAATACCCCAGTGCCTTACTTTATAATATTGTTGGTGAGGGAGCTCTCCTACGTTCAGGAGGTTTCAAGGAAACCACTTTGCCAGAGATCGTCTGGGACATTTTCACACCTCGGCAAAGGAGCAGCTCTCTGAAATTAAAATGAAGGATCTCTCTCTGTGTGTGTTTTGTTCCTCCTGCGAAATTTGCTCCCAGGTGTGGGTTCAGTTATCATTATTTTCATTATTAGCGTTTGGTGTGAGTTCTAACCCTACTAAATTCTACTGTGCCGTATTTTATAGATGTACTTCTTGTTGTTTTAATGTTTTAATTTAATTGTCGTTTGGGACACTTTGTAAACGCTTACTGTTTCGTGGGCTGAACCAGGAATCGCGATGATTTGCCCTCGTCCCCCCAAAAAAACAAACCCCCGTGTTTGCATTTCATGTCCTTAGTTTGCCACCGCCTCCATCCTGACGCAATAAAAGGGCTTGTTTGCTTAAAGAAGTGTATCTCGCTGTCTTCTTTTCCTCCTCTCGTTTTTATTGGCAGGATGAATCGCTTCTCAGGCACGTTTAAGTTGCGCAGTTCCAGGCGTGCGCAGTTGGAGGCCAGCTGGTTGGAATTGTGCAAGTTAAATCCAAGCAAGAAGGAGAACTTAAAAACACTTTTTGCCCTGGGTTTGCCTGGGGTTCCCCAATGTGGAAAGAGCTTTTAAGCTCTCTGCCTTTCTCAATGGGCAAGGCCCACTCAGTACACAGACTCTGGGAAGACACTCTTCCCCACCCCCTTGCTAGCTGTGGGGTAGGGTCAAAGGTTTGACTGTATGCCATTTTCATGTACAGTGGTACCTCGGGTTACATACGCTTCAGGTTACAGACTCCGCTAACCCAAAAATAGTACCTTGGGTTAAGAACTTTGCTTCAGGATGAGAACAGAAATCGTGCGGCGGCAGCGGGAGGCCCCATTAGCTAAAGTGGTGCTTCAGGTTAAGAACAGTTTCAGGTTAAGAACGGACCTCCAGAACGAATTAAGTACTTAACCTGAGGTACCACTGTACACACAAACCCTTGCAACTGAACCCCCATGTCTGGTGCCATTGTACTGTATTTTCTCATACAGTGGTACCTCGGGTTACATATGCTTCAGGTTACATACACTTCAGGTTACAGACTCCGCCAACCCAGAAATAGTACCTCGGGTTAAGAACTTTGCTTCAGGATGAGAATGGAAATTGTGCTCCGGCGGGACGGCGGCAGCAGGAGGCCCCATTACCTAAAGTGGTGCTTCAGGTTAAGAACAGTTTCAGGTTAAGAACGGACCTCCGGAACGAATTAAGTACTTAACCCGAGGTACCACTGTATTTATCTCTGCCATGGGGCCCAAGGTGTTGAGCATCTGATTCTCAGACCTTCTTTACTCCAGCCAAGGCGCTGGCTCTCTGCGACTTCAGACCACGCCAGGGACCCAATCCTAAGGGCCTTGGAGGCGCCCCAGCAGAAAGTGTTGCAGTTTTGCATACACCATTTTAATTGGCGTTTGGATTATGAGACTGGGCAGAGGGATGCTGCGGCTTCTTCCCTGCCGGCCAGGGTGTTTCGAAGTCCCCTCTTCCTGCTCTCAGGGCTGGGGCTTAGGCTGCCTTCGGTCTCGCCAAATATCCCCCCCCCCCCCAAATTCCTTCTCTCAAAAGGAGCACTCGCACTTGTGGAAGTTCTTCAATAAATTAAGTTTATTTAGATTAGCATATTTTGCAAATGAGTTCAATAAATTACAGAACAGTTGTTGGTTTTAAAAAATAATAAATGAAAAAAACAAACAAGCAAAACAAAGCCTGGAGAACCATCATCTGACAAGCAGCCACAGAGCTGAGCCCTGGGGACTTGGAAGCTGCCCCTTCGTGGAGTCGGGGGTGCCCCTTGTTCCCTTACGGTCTGGCCCCAAAAGGCACCCACTCTTGAGCAGGAGGTGCCGCTCGCTTGCCGGCTCCTAAAGCCCCACATTTCCGTACGTTGCCATCCTGATGCTCCCCATATCGCCCTCCTTTTGGGCCTGAACCTGTTGCCCCTCTCTCCAAAACCCAGATGAGCACTGCAAGCTGGACCTGCTGTTTATCTTTCTTTTGGGAGGTTTGGGACCCTTTTTCCCCATGGCTCAGGGAGTCCTAAAATTGCATCCTTTCCTACAATGGTGCCACACGGCTGCCATTGCCGCCTTTCCATCTCCAGCTAGGGGTGGGCCGCAGCTCCCCCAGCCCTGGCGTTACTGAGGCCACGTGGAGCCGGGAGTCCTGGGTGGGGCTGTGAGCCCAGGTTTCCCGTAAGGACTTCACTGGGCCATGGCATGTGGTGGCAGTTCCATGCTTCTGCCCCCCCAACTGTTGCTGTTCCACAATGACCTCAGGGGGACCCCAAGAAGGCCTAGACACCTAAATAATGGAACAGAAGCCCACCTGCCAACACAGCACCAATCATCACTGAGCCCCAATGAAACCAGCCGTGAAGCACTTGGAGTTTTGCTATCTTGAATCCCACCTGTTGCAAAGCCTGCTTAAATTTCTCCCCAATGACATGAAAATAGCCTTGTGGATCAGGCCAACGGTGGCCCATCTATTCCAGCATCCTGTTCTCACAGGGGCCTACTAGATGCCCGTGGGAACCTGGCAAGCAGGGTCTGAGCACAAGAGCAACTCTTGCCTCTTGTGGTTTCCAGCAACCGGCGTTGAGAAGCATTTCTGCCTCCGATTCTGGAGACAAAACAGCCCTCCTGGCAAATAGCCATTGATATCCATCTCCTCCATGAATTTGCCTCTTCCTCTTATCAAAGCCATCCAGGTTTGTGGCCATCGCTGCCTCCTGAGGCAAGGAGTTCCACAGTCCAGTTATGCGCTGCATTAAGAAGTAATTGGCTAGAGGTTGCAGGTCCCCAAATGCTGAAAGGGTCTGCAGGATATAAAGCCGAAATATCTGTTGATGGGAAGGGGCGTGGGTCAGGACAGGGGTGCAACAGAACTACTCGCCCCCACACTTCTCCCCTCGCTGCAAAATACACTCCGGAGATTCTGAGACACATGTCGCAAGCCACCATTTCATGAAAAGACTTTCTCTAACAATGAAAACCTGGAATGCATTTTTTCCCCAACAGCTTAGCTACGAACACAAAATCCTCCTTTGAACATTATGTGACATAAAAGAGACTCGTTCTCCAGCCCATCTTGGGGCTTGAGCAAATGCCACCTTGCCACCTTCCTCAGTTGTGGCGGCATCCTGGGCACGACCCATGAGGAAGTTCTCCTGGCCCACTGACTTGGATGAGAGTTGTGCAAGAGCACTCCTGCATTCTTGCACACTTGCCTTGTCTTTTCACTGGGCCTCACGTGGGTTGTGCCACCTGTGAACTGGCACAATGGCCACAGAGCTTCCTCCATTTCACCCTGCACACTGGACCACCACAGGATGGGGCCATTAGCAGCTGGAAAAGCTACAAAGCCTGCAAGGCTGGAAACCCCCTAAATCTGAGTTGTGAGATGTGGGGCCCACTCAGTGCCGTGGAGCTCAAACGCCCCGTGCCCAGAGTCTTATCAGCATCTGGTGGCACCTGGTTTCCTTAAAGGTGAACCAGTCCTGATAGCAACAGCCCACCCACATCCAGAGGACCACATCTTCCTCATCCCCTGCTCCAGTGATACGGGTTTTCCCAAAAGCGGCAGAACCAGGAAAGGTGTCTCCATGTATCTTAGCAACATGTGACACTAGACTCCAAAGCATTCGTGGTCTGGCTCGATATAAGGCAGCCTCGCCCAACCTGGGGGTGTTTTGGACTACAGTTTCCATCAGTCCCAGTGAGCATGGCTGTAGAAGTCTGGGGCTGATGGGAGTTGTAGTCCCAAACTCCAGGAAGTGCCACCAGGTTGGGGGAGATTGATTTAAGGCAACTTCATCCGAGTGCTGATTCACTCATCTGCGCAAGCAGCCCTTTGCAATTGCGGGTGGGGAATAACCCAAACCAGTGCTGGGCTGTATCTACCTCATCAATCCAGTTCCTGCCACCACCACCACCACCACTCCTCCCCGGATTCCTTTCTCCAGAGGGAAATTGACTGGTCCAGAAGCTACTTGCAGACTAGTCAATTCCACTTGTGAGATGTGGGGAAGCAGGTGGGGCTGGGTCACTGCCACTTAAATGGGGTCGGAAGGATGAGGAAGGGGCCTGCAGCGTTGATCTTGTTTGTTTTGCTCTTTTTGAAAACAACAATCTGCACACAGCCAGGGACTGCAGGGTGAGATCATATGTTCAGGAGGACAAAAGACCTTCTCAGCATTGAAAGCTACTTGAGAGGCTGTGTGCATATGGACAGGTGTCTCTTAGAAGCCCGGAGGCACAGTCTTATCTACATAGTCCATGGAATACACTTTCTGTGGGTGGGTTTGCCAATGCGAACAGAGGCTGGCATCTCACCACCTGCCCTGGGCAAGGTCTCATGGGGACATCCCTTGATCCTTATGGCTAAAGCAAGGCAAATTGTCAGGCCCAACCGTCTCTGGGCAAAGAGGTTCTACGAGCGCTGGGTGGCTGCTTATGCCTAGGCCCCTCTGAGCATGGTTCGCGTGGGTTGAAGATTTGCAGAGAGACACTGGAAATTCCAGCATAAAGAGCTCATCCGTCTTCCTTCAGGATCTGACGGAGATCCACTAATTCTCACCAATAGCAAGCAAGCAAAGGCAGCGGCGTCAGGAAAGGGATACATGTTGCCCCAAAGAGGCTTGCCCCCTTTTCACCGGACAGTGTCAGGTCTGACACCCCCTTGCAATAGAGAATGATGGCCATCAAGGAGACCATACGGCCAGCCTGCAGTCCTGGTCTGCCAAATATCCCCAAATTTCCCCTTCTCTCTCCAGTTGGGCTGCTCAACCAAAGTGCTGTCCTTTATTCCAGAGGCAGCAGGCTGGAGGGGTGACGGGATGGCTCGCAAAACTGGCCTCCCGTTTGGGAAAAAGGTCAGGTCCGAAAAGTACCGGGGGATGCAAACAATTTACAAATTCCATCTCCATCTTCCTGCAGCGGGGAGTTCCTACCTGAGCTGCAAACGCAGCCGAGTGTCCATAAGCCAAAAGGAAGCTCCAAAGTCTCAGAAAGAAGTAAATAAAGACGCCTGGAAATTCTGCAGGGCAGGGGGGAGATCATCCCTCCAGTTTGTGTGGGGTGGTCCAGTGTTCCCCACATTTCTACTCGGTCTCTCGACTCCAGCCCAAAATTCCTGGTGAGTTCATGAAAAGGAAGCAGAGCTCACCTCCCCCATCACTTGCTGCTTACCTGACCCCCCCTCTGGAAATGATATAAATAGAGTTCCTTTCTGCTTATTTCCTCCTTTGCTCACTGATGTCCACTTGGCCAAACTTGATTTTCTGCAGAGACGGTGAAGCACGGGGAAAACCACTGTAACAAAGCCCTTATGCTCTTAGATTCCACATCGTCATCAGTGACCGCTGGCTGGTGAGACCCTTCGTGAAAAAAGCTGGGGTCAGGAGGGACTCCTCGCTCAGAATCACTTGACATCAGGAAAAGGAAACAATTTTTCTTCTCTTGAGGACAAAATCTCTCACACAGAAATCAGCCAAGGTTGGAGACCAGGGCTGGGAGCAGCTGTGTCCCTTCAGACCGATGCTTGCTGAACTGCAACTCCCAGCAGCTAGGATGATGGGATTTGTAGTACAGCAACATCTGGAGGGCCTGCGCAGATGTTCCCAATACCTGATGCAAGCAGGACTTTGTTTTTCCATACAGAGTTGGGAAACGGGTGATGCCTTGAGCAGGCCGGGTGACTGGCGAGACCTGCCATTCGCAGCCTGGGAGAAGAGGACTCCGTCCAGCTCAGCGAGACGAATTCATGGTTGCCCGGACACGGCAAGATGATGGCTGTTGTTCCCTTAAGGTTGAGCCGGGCCCCGCCCCGCAGGACGAAAACTAGCAGCTACAGGAGGAGCGGAGGAGGGTGGAGGGGAAGCTATTCTGTGGGGCACCCAGCGGAGGAGGCTGGTGGCGCTCAGTCCGAGGCAGTTAGAAGAGGTTGGCTTTGAGGGGGTTGGGCTTCCGGTGGAAGGAGGACAGGACCCCAGAGAAGGGGCCCGACATGGTTTCGGCCGGCTGCCAGGCCTTCAGGAGGTCGGCCGTGTTGGTGGGCCCGTTGCTGGTGCTGACCCCGGCCCACAGGGGCGCCTTGAGGGCTTGGCTGGCGTGGCCAGGCCCCAGCCCCTGCTGCCCCGTGCCCGGGCTGGGGCTCAGGCTGCTGCCGGGACTGTTCAGGCTGCCCGCGATGGGCAGGGAGGCGGTGCTGTCCGGGGTGGGGCTGCAGTTGGACTCCTTGGATTCGTCGTCCTCCGAAGAGGAGCGGGGGTCCGGCTTCTTGCTGGCCGAGGGGCCGCCGTTGCTGCCATTCTGGCCCTTGGCATTGGCAGCCCGCTCCTGCTTGCGAAATTTGGCACGGCGGTTCTGGAACCAGACCTGGGTTGGAGGAGGAGGAGGGGAGGGCAGGTGAACAACAAGCAGGCATTGCGGTTGGGGAGAGAGGGGAAGACAGGGCTGCAGCTCAGTGGCAGAACAGCTGCTTGGCATGCAGAACGTCCCAGGTTTGATCCCCAGTGATAACTCCCGTTAGGGCTAGGAGAGACTCCCTGCCTGAAATTATTTCTTCATTATTATTATTATTATTATTATTATTATTATTATACTGCCCTTCATCTGTAGATCTCAGTTCACAACATAAAAATACTAAAGCTTTTTTGATCAGTAATTCTCGTAATTGTTCCAAAATTTGCATCATTGCATATAAATCGCCGCAGGCACATTTAATCCAGATCTGTGCCCGCTTTTGGGAGCTGTGGATAGGTGAGAAGAAGGCCTTTTTAAATGAGATTCCTTCATTGAAGCGGGTTGGACAAGATGATCCTCAGGATCTCCTCCAACTCTACAATTCAGCCGTTCTATGATTCTGTGAAAATACATAACGGAAACAAGAGCAGAAACTAAAACCAGCACCCACGCCTTCTCCGCATGCTCTCCCACAAACACATCTAAAAAGGAATAAAGGTAAAGGTAAAGGGACCCCTGGCCATTAGGTTCAGTCGCGGATGACTCTGGGGTTGCGGCGCTCATCTCGCTTTATTGGCTGAGGGAGCCGGCGTACAGCTTCTGGGTCATGTGGCCAGCATGACTAAGCCGCTTCTGGAGAACCAGAGCAGCGCACGGAAACGCCGTTTACCTTCCCGCCGGAGCTGTACCTATTTATCTACTTGCACTTTGACGTGCTTTTGAACTGCTAGGTGGGCAGGAGCAGAGACCGAGCAATGGGAGTTCACCCCGTCACAGGGATTCGAACCACCGATCAACCACCGACCTTCTGATCGGCAACTCCTAGGCTCTGTGGTTTAACCCACAGCGCCAGCCAAGTCCTTAAAAAGGAATACAAGACGTTAATCAGCCCAAGGCCTGGTGGAATGGGAACGTTTTCTCCTGGCGCCTAAAGGTGCTTAATGACTGCTGCCAGTCAGTGTGGGCAGTACTAAGGTAGATGGACCAATGGTCTGACTCAGTATAAGGCAGCTTCCTGTTTAATTCAGCTCTCTCCCCCCCCCCCCCGCACCCCAAACAACGAGGACTAGAATATTGAAATTTATTTTTAGGGGCAGGGCTGCAGCTTTGCATGCAGAAGGTGCCAAGTCCAATCGCCTGCGGGATTGGAAGGGCTGGCAGAGCCTCAGACTGGACCCCAAAGTGGGGGGGGGGGGCTGGTACCTACAGGAATGCTAAGAGGCAAGGGGGCAGCAGGAGGGGGGCACTGATGTGAAAATGACTATCCAACTTTGACAAACTGGATTTTGCATAAATGTGCCATTAATTGTTACTGCTTTGAAGTTTAGTGTGTTCTTACCTTCCTTAGTGGAAACTGCTATTCTGAGTTATGCTTTTTTTAAAAAAAAGGGGTAGAATAGTGGGCACTGGGGACGAGTTAATGGAACCAAGGGGGCAGGGGTTCAAAAAGGTTTGGGGACCACAGGGGGGAGACAATATTGAGAAAGGTAGGCTTTCTCTGCAGTGACCCACAGGGAAATGAGAGGCAGCATGACATAATGGTCAGTGCCGGATTTACATATAAGCTAAACAAGCTGTAGCTTAGGGCCCCACTCTCTTGGGGGCCCCAAAATAAATTAAAGGGAAAAAATGGATGTGCATTTCCAAATATAAGATAAAAAAACAAATAAAATAAAACCTACATACAGCAACAGTGCTTTGTGTTGTGTAGGCTACTATGATATAAGTCATGGGCCCCGCCTGCTCACCTGCTCCCTAAAATATCACTGCTTTGCTCCTTTCTATATATAGGGTGCCTACATTCTGCATGGACTGGTTGCATGGCAACCTGTGCAAACGGCTTGAGATACCTATTAGGTCCATAAATTACCATATAGCATATATTCAACACAAAAAACATTTGTTGTTGACAAAGGACAGCTGGACATATAAAGGGCCCCATTACCTTCAGTAGCTTAGGGCCTCATCAAACCTCAATCCGGCCCTGATAGTGGTTAGGACCTGGGAGACCAGCGTTCGATTTCCCACTGGGCCATGAAACTCACGCAGTGACCTAAGACCACTCAGCCTAACCTACCTCACAGGGTTGTTGCGAGGATAAAATGGGGAGGGGGATTATGCCCCCACCTTTGAGCGCCTTGGAGGAAAGTTGGGATATAAACACAATAAAGAAGACCTGGGATAGCTCAGTCGGTAGAGCACTAGACTCCTAATCTCAGGGACGTGGGTTTCAGCCCATATTGGCCAAATGATTTCTGCACTGCTGGGGGTTGGACTAGATGACCCCCAGCGTCCCTTCCAACTCTATGGTTCTAAGATTATTTAATTTAAATGCAATAAATAAATTGCTCAGAGCAATTGGGGCTTTCAGTAGATCAGCCACTGTCCCCCCTCCTCCATCTCCAGGAAAATGATTATTATTTTTCCCCTTTTTAAAAAAGGGGTCAGCATTGTAGCTGCCAGGAAAAGCCTCTCACCTGCACCCTGGCTTCTGTGAGGTCTATTTTGAGGGCCAGCTCTTCCCTGGTGTAGATGTCAGGGTAGTGGGTCTCCGCGAAGACTCTCTCCAGCTCCTTCAGCTGCGAACTGGTGAACGTGGTGCGAATCCTGCGCTGCTTCCGTTTCTCGTTGATGGTGGAAGGGTCCGAGAAGAACTTGTAGGGAACTGGTTGAGGAGAGAGGAGAGAGAAAGAGCCCCTGGCTTAGAAGGAGGAAGACGGGGTCACGTGGCATGAGAGTGGCACAGTGGCCCACGGCATTCCTGCATTGCAAGGGGTTAGACTAGAGGACCTTCGGGGCCCCTTACGACTCTGCAAGTCTATGATTCTGCGCTGCTGAGTTCACCCCTTGTCCATTTCCAGTATTGCGGGTTGGGAGCAGCCTTCCCCAACCTGGTGCCCCACAGGATGTTCAGGACTGCAATTCCCATCAGCCCCAGTTGGAACAGCCAAGGCTGGGGATTATGGGAGTTGTAGTCCCAAGCATGCTGGGGATTATGGGAGTTGTAGTCCCAAGGACGCTGGGGAGCTCCATGCTGTGGTAGGCTAGCTTGGAAGGTAACTGCATCCCCTTTGGCTTCAACTGTAAAATGAGAATGTGGCCTTCAGCAAGTCACTGCCTCACGTTCCACCATCCCAAATCCACAGAATGGAGATAATTCTATGATCCTACCTTACAGGGTTCTTGTAACAATCTCTCTGTGTAAAGCACTTTGTACACTGTAAACACTGAGCTACCAGGGACATTCACAGTGTTAGGACTAGCATAGGTAAAGGTAAAGGGACCCCTGACCATTAGGTCCAGTCGCGGCCGACTCTGGGGTTGCGGCGCTCATCTCGCTTTCTTGGCCAAGGGAGCCGGCGTACAGCTTCTGGGTCATGTGGCCAGCATGACTAAGCCGCTTCTGGAGAACCAGAGCAGCGCACGGAAACGCTGTTTACCTTCCCGCCAGGGCAGTACCTATTTATCTACTTGCACTTTGACGTGCTTTTGAACTGCTAGGTGGGCAGGAGCAGGGACCGAGCAATGGGACCTCAACCCGTGGCGGGGATTCGAACCACCGACCTTCTGATTGGCAAGTCCTAGGCTCTGTGGTTTAACCCACAGCGCCACCTGCGTCCCAGGACTAACATACAAAGCTCTAAATGACTTGGGACACAAATAGCTACGTAATTGGATATTGGATCCTATGTTTTATTGTATTTTTAATATTTTGTTGGAAGCTGCCCAGAGTGGCTGGGGAAACTCAGCCAGATGGGCGGGGTATAAATAATAAATTATTATTACTATTATTAGTATTATTAGTATTATTATCATTGGCAGGTGAGGCCTTGGGGGTTGTGTGACAGGGCCTTTTCAGTGGTGGCTCCCCATTTGTGGACTGCCTTCCCTGGCAAGGTGCATCCGTCTCTCATTGGTGGCCGAAGGATACTGTTCCTAGCAACCCTGAAATTGTCAGCTGGGAAAATGTGATTGTTTTAAAGCTGTTCTTAGAAGTTTTCTAATGATGGTGCTTTAAATATGTGTTTGCCGCCCTGGACTCCGTTTGAGGGGAAGGGCAGGATATACGCTGAATAAACCACAATGATGGCAATCAATAATATAAGCACTAAGTATTAGGAATCATACCAACCAGGTGGCTTAGAGTTCAGAATAGGATCCTGCAAACTGACTGGAGCTCAATGTTTGTGGGGGGGAAGGGTCCCTTCCCCACCCCCAATATCAATAGAAGAAATAAATTTCAAAAGTTGAGATGCTAAACTGCAAAACTGGTACCCAAGCTGATGCTTGCATAATTACAGTGAAGGTGCAAATGTGTGTCACCGACCATCGCTAGGGGAACAACTTAATAATACAACCGCTAAGATAGTATAATCATTTAATAATATAACCGCTTCATAATATAACCACCAACTTCTCTGAAGAGTGGGGAAGTTAAATTAAGAAGTATGCATAGGTTTTCTAAATTATACTGGTATTTTAAAAGCATGTGGCAATTCTGCCAGCTGCCAAGACAGCCGCACCCCTCAAAATTCTGTGGAAGAAATGAAAACCGCACCAATGGCTGTTGTTCTTATAAATGCATGTAATCTTTTAGAGTTACACAGAATTCTTTGGCTAAATGAGTCTTGAAACTTTTCCTTGGGCAACACCTGCGGCTGCTGGACAGACATCTTCAGATATCCCCCAATGCTGTTTAAAGCCAGTCATCAATGACATACATAAATATAACCGAGAAATCCTTTTGTTTTATCCTCTTCTGACTATTTAATATATTTTATAATTAAATTGCTGGGAGTTTGTCAGGCGCACTCAATTAGATGTGCTGACATAGGCAGGCATGCTGTAAATTTCTTAAACTATGGAAAGAAAGGTTGAGTTTTGTAAGGAAGATTAGGTGAAATATTGCAAGAAAGACTATGAAGAGGAATTATTAGTTAAGGGCAATTAAAAGTAATAGAGAAATGCAGATTAAGTGATAAAGAACGGAAAATCTTCAGAGGTAGTTGACAGAAGTCTAAAATGTTGTGTAAGATAAGAATGTATGTTAAATGACTGTTGGAAATGACATGTTAAAAAATTAATAAAAATGTATTTTAAAAAGGAAGGAAAGGTTGGCTTTTAAGGGCACACCTGAAACAGGAATTATCCAGTTCTGCTCAGCTCACCCCAACACCTACTTTAGAGGTCAGGGATTAAACTTGAATTCTTCTGCAGGCCAAGCAAATTTTCTGCCATGAACCACACACAAATACAACAGGTTTGTTGGGTGTGTGCTTGGCCTGCTGCAAAAGGACCGAGGTTTAATCCCTGGCCTCTTCAGGGTGGTTTGGGGGTGTGGAGTAGAATCTCCTGCCTGACACCCAGGAAAGAAGCTGCCAACCAGTGCAGGCAGTATAAAGGTAGGTAGATCAATGGGCTGGCTCAGTATTGAATAAGGCAGCTTCGACTTCCCCGTGTCAGGAAAAGGGTGTGGGGAAAGCCTCCAAGCCTAAAAGGAGAAGGACGACGCCTTCCACTTCCAGGCCTCCCGGGGGAGAAAGTACCAAAAACTGAGACGTTGTTGTTCTTTAGTCGTTTGGTCATGTCCGACTCCCTGGACCAGGGAATGCCAGGCCCTCCTGTCTTCCACTGCCTGCCGCAGTTTGGTCAAACTCATGCTGGTAGCTTCCAGAACACTGTCCAACCATCTCATCCTCTGTCGCTCCCTTCTCCTTGTGCCCTCCATCTTTCCCAACATCAGGGTCTTTTCCAGGGAGTCTTCTCTTCTCATGAGGTGGCCAAAGTCTTGGAGCCTCAGCTTCACGATCTGTCCTTCCAGTGAGCATTCAGGGCTGATTTCCTTAAGAATGGCTACATTTGATCTTCTTGCAGTCCATGGGACTCTCAAGAGTCTCCTCCAGCACCAGAATTCAAAAGCATCCATTCTTCGGCGATCAGCCTTCTTGATGGTCCAGCTCTCACTTCCATACATCACTACTGGGAAAACCAGAGCTTTTACTATACGGACCTTTGTTGGCAAGGTGATGTCTCTACTTTTTAAGATGCTGTCTAGGTTTGTCATTGCTTTTCTCCCAAGAAGCAGGCATCTCTTAATTTCGTGGCTGCTGTCACCATCTGCAGTGATCATGGAGCCCAAGAAAGTAAAATCTCTCACTGCCTCCATTTCTTCCCCTTCTATTTGCCAGGAGGTGATGGGACCAGTGGCCAGGATCTTCGTTTTTTTTGATGTTGAGCTTCAGACCATATTTTGCGCTCTCCTCTTTCACCCTCATTAAAAGGTTCTTTAATTCCTCCTCACTTTCCGCCATCAAGGTTGTGTCATCTGCATATCTGAGATTGTTGATATTTCTTTCGATGATCTTAATTCTGGCTTGGGATTCATCCAGCCCAGCCTTTCGCATGATGAATTCTGCATATAAGTTAAATAAGCAGGGAGACAATATACAGCCTTGTCGTACTCCTTTCCCAATTTTGAACCAATCAGTTGTTCCATATCCAATTCTAACTGTAGCTTCTTGTCCCACATAGAGATTTCTCAGGAGACAGATGAGGTGATCAGGCACTCCCATTTCTTTAAGAACTTGCCATAGTTTGCTGTGGTCGACACAGTCAAAGGCTTTTGCATAGTCCAAAACCTAAAAGGAGAAGGACGACGCCTTCCACTTCCACACCTCCCTGGAGAGAAAGTACCAAAAATCGAGACGTTGTTGGGGAGAGCCGAATAGCTGGGGTCTCCTGAGCCCCCAGGCGTCAGCCCAGGCTCCTGTGGCAGCCGCTTTGCGATTCTGAAGCCCACGCGGCCGCAAATAGCGCTCGATCAGCGGGTGGTGGGGAGAAGGAGACCCGCAAGTCAAGCCTTTTGCTCGGCCTGCCCCAGCGCTGCATGGGCGGCGGCCCAGCAACGTCTGGGTGACGCGATCTCGCGCTAGCTAGCGCGAATCCGGAGTGACTCCGGTTTAAACTGATGATGATGATGATGATGATGATGATGAGAACGTGAGCAGAACCTGCTCGGCCCATCTAGACCAGCATCCGATTCTCACAGTGGCCGCAGACATTGGGGGGGGGGGCTGTAAGGAGGATACGAGCGCAAGAGCCCCCCTATGACCCCTCCTGAATTTTACACCAACTGGGATTCAGAAGCATCGCCGCCTCCCACTGTGGAGGCAAAGCAGAGCCATCCTGGTTAGTAGCCTTCCATAGCCCTCTCCTCCTCCGTGAATCTTTTAAAGCCATCGTTCCTCTTTTAAAGCCACCGTTGTCTCCAGTGGCAGGGAGTTCCACGGTTCAACTCTGTGTTGCTTGAAGAACGGCTTTCTGCTATGCGTCCTGAATCCTCCGACATTCACCGAATGGCCGCGATTTCGTGTGTTATAAGAGAAGGAGGAGAGTTTTCCTCCATCCAATTTCTCCAGGTCATGAGATTCTCCAATCCGCGGTGACAACTCCATTTCTGCAGCCCTTATATCGGGATTCCTTAAACGCGCATCGCAAGAACGGCGAGTTTTCAGTTCCAACCCAACTGTCTTTACACCGCCTCAACTGGCTCCAGTTTGCAGATGCGCTACCCGCGCTTACTCGGGAGTAAAGCCCTCCCAACCCGCCGCGCTCTGACTTGGAAGCGGACGGGCTCCGCCTGCCGCATCCCTCCCTCGGCTTCAGGCGGAGCTGCTGGATCGGCGATGCGCTTCGGCTGGGATCCCTCTGCGCGGCTCACGTGGACTCGGAGGGAAGGGATCCACCCTGGGATCAGGGCCCAATACCCCCTCGTCCCTTTGGCTTTGCTGAGGAGATGTTAAAAATGATCCCAGCGAGGTTGGGAGTCGCGATTTGCTCCCCGCTTCTTAACTCGGGGTTCAGTCGGGGCCACTTTCGGAGGCCTTTGGGCTAAGGGGGCTTCCTGGGGAGCAAAACATGTACCTCTCTAAATGACTTGGCTGAAGGAATTGAGGGGGTGCTCTTCCAGTTTGCAGGTTGGACACCAAACTGGGGGAGGGGGCAGCTAATGTCGTAGGATCGGAATTCAAAATGACCTTAACAGATTGAAGCCCAAACTAACCGAGTGGATTTCATTCCTGAACTTAGGCAGGAAGAACCAGATCCACAAATATAATAAATAATAATAATAATAAAAATAAAAATAAAAATAAAAATAAAAATAAAAATAATAAATTATTTATACCCTGCCCATCTGGGCGGCTTTCAACAAAATATTAAAATACAGTAGTCCATCAAACATTAAAAGCTTCCCTAAACAAGTTTGCCTTCAAATGTCTTCTAAAAGTCTGGTAGTTGTTGTTCTCTTTGACATCTGGAGGGAGGCTGTTCCACAGGGTGGGCACCACCACTGAGAAGGCCCTCTGCCTGGTTCCCTGTAACTTGGCTTCTCGCAGGGAGGGAACTGCCAGAAGGCCCCAGGCGCTGGACCTCAGTGTCTGGGCTGAACGATGGGGTGTGGAGACGCTCCTTCAGGTATACTAGACCGAGGCCGTTTAGGGCAAGCATAGGCAAACTTGGCCCTCCAGCTGTTTTGGGACTACAATTCCCATCATCCCTGGCCACTGGCCATGTTAGCTAGGGATGATGGGAGTTGTATTCCCAAAACATCTGGAGGGCCGAGTTTGCCTATGCCTGGTTTAAAGGTCAGCACCAACACTTTGAATTGTGCTTGGAAACGGGGTGGGGCAGGGCACCTGACTTACTAGCAGGACAAGGAGTTAGGGATCTTGGTGGACCACAAGTCATGAATCAACAGTGTGATGCAGCAGCAAAAAAGGCTAACACTATTCTAGGCTGCATCTACAGAAGTCTAGTGTCCAGATCAAGGGAAGTCATATTCCTGCTCTATCCTGCCTTGATCGGACCCCCAACCTGGAGTCCTGTGTCCAGTTCTGGGCAGCACAATTTAAGAAGGATGTTGACAAGCTGGAAGGTGGGCAGCCAAGATGATCAAGGGTCTGGAAACCAAGCCTGATGAGGAACCGTTGAAGGAGCTGGACATGTTTAGCCTGGAAAAGAGGAGACTGGAAAAGAGGAGAGCCATCTTCAAATATCTGAAGGGCTGTCACATGGAAGAGGCAACAAGCTCCTTTTCTCCTGATCTGCAAGGTAGGACTCGAACCTATGGCTTCAAGTCACAAGAAATGAGATTCCGATTCAACATCAGGGGAAAGTTTCTGACAGTAAGAGCTATTTGACCATGGAGCGGTCTCCCTTGGGAGGTTGTAGAGTAGACTCTCCCTCCTTGGAGGTTTTCAAGCAGAGGTTGGGGGACCATCTGTCAGGGACGCTTTAGCTGAAATTCCTGCATCGTAGGGGGTTGGACTAGATGACCCTCGGGGTTCCCCACCCAACTCTACAATCCTATGTCTGACGAAAGAGAAATTAAACCAACTTTATTTTGGTTGCTTTTCGACCTGACTGGCTTTTGTTTTCCATCTAAGATCAGGAGATCCATATTCGTCCAGGAGCTCAGCAGGGCTGGGGAATCCGGGTGCCTCAAGAATGTCAAAGCCAGAAGTCCTTTTCTCCCGCCCTCACTCCCGTTGCTTAAAAGGCGAGTCGTACTCCTGATTTGGGCAGAGGGTTGTATGTAGACCGGATTAACTCAATCCGGATTAATTCAGACGGACTTTATGCAGATCGATGAGCTTTCATGCAAAAAAATAGGATGGTCCTTAGATTGTTAAAATTAAAAAAGAATATTATTTTATTTTTTAAAAAAAATAAATTTAAAACTCTGGAACATTTTTTAATAGGCAGCGGTGCCGTTATGTTGCCGGGTGACGATGGCACCAGGGCGTGGGGTGGTTATCTCTGTTTATTTAACTCTGCCTGGGCCGGGAAGAAAATGAGGGGTCGGATCCTGCTGCAGGGAGGGAGGGAACATTCCCAAACGGGACCCTCTCTCTCTTTCGGTTTCGATTGCCATTTTTGTGGGGAATAAGCGGCGCTTACTTCCGAGTAGAGCGCGGCCGCCCCCCGTTGCATTCTGCGCAGTAGGCAGAGTCTTAAACAATAAACAAATAAAGCATTAAAATAATAAATAAAAATAATTAAAGTAATTAAATATAAAATATAAATTTTACATATCGGTGGCCTCCTAGCTATTTCCTGGGTGCCGTTTTTTTGTCATCCCGTTTGAGCAGCTGGGTTCGAGCGACGTGCTTGGCCGCAATCCTACGCGCGCTTTCCCCGCGAGTAAGGCTCCGTGGAACCCAATGAGGTTTACTTCTGAGTAGACAGGCCTAGGCTAGCGCTTGGGGGAAGGAACCCAGAGCAGTGCTCTCCTGAAGAGGCGCCCAGGAGAAGGGAAGGCATCGCGGTCTCCTCGGTCTTGAGGCGCGGCTGCGGGTGGAATTCCCCCTGGATGGCATTTATTGCTCCGGCTACGGGAGAAAACGTGCGGCCTAGTGGTTAGAGCGTCGGACGAGGATCCGGGACTCCAGGGTCCCGATCCCCCTATCGGCCATGAAACTCACTGGGTGCGGGTGACGGGGGGCCAGTCATTGCCTCTCTCAGCCTAACCTCCCCCGCAGGGTCCTTGTGAGGATTAATTAAGGAGAAGAGAGATAGGCGGGGTATAAATAATAAAAAATATTATTATTATCCTTGGTGGGGAAAGGCGGGCTATAAAGGCAATAAATAAATGCAATAAATAAGAAATTAAATGGCGATACTGCTGGAAAAGCAGGCAGCCGCGTTGGATTTACTGATAGCCGGGGACTTAATAAATGAATTCCCCAGATGTCGCCTGGAGAGTGGCATGCCTGACGCGCCCGCCCCTGCTTTCATTCCTGAATTCTTGAACGCTCGTCCGCTTTACATCTATACTTCGACATTTGCATTCATCCGACTTGGCAACGACGCGAATTAAATCTGAGCGGCCCACGGTGGTCCAGTCATTCTGTTTTAAACTGTAGCAACGAAAGTGACTCCTCTGTCCCCAAATTGTTGGTTAGCTTTTCGGGGTTCGCCAACTGAAATTCTTTTTTTCACCCCGAGGTCGATTTCAAGCACCGTTTGGTCATTTACACAGCTGCCTTGAAATCGACTAGGAATTCATCCTGACCGCATCATTATAAACTAGATTCATTTTCAGGCGTGTTTCCCTTGTAAAAACGCATATGATTTAAATCTCAGGTAAGGTGCTTCGGGACCGCAAGGGTTTCGCTTTGAGGAGTGGGCCGCCTCCCTTATTTCGGAGTCTTGTTCCTTCAAAACAAAAGACCTCAATGTTTTGATGTTTGTTGCTAAATCAGGATTCGTTTCCTATTTGTTCCTAAATCCGAATTAATTTCCTACTTGTTGCTAAATGCGGATTCGTTTCCTATCTCGAGCGAATGAGTGGGTTGGAATGGCTAAAAGGTTGACGAAACCTCCATTCGGTCCTTGCAAACCGACTATTATTGCAAACAGTAACTCCAGAAGCAAAATCCGGATTGTGTTTTGCTCGCGCCAGAAATGAAGGGGGAATGAAATACGGTAATCCCGATATAGCGCAAAGTCACTTTAAGGCGGTACATCAGGGCACTTTCCGGGTCCATTAAACTCAACTGCAGGTTTTAAATATAGTCACCCTCCCCCCCCCCCATCGGATTCAATGAGACATTAAGGCCAAACCCCGACGCCCATTTACTTAGGGGGAAAACTTACTTCTCTTACACGGCTGATATCCGATGATTAGATCCTGCCCAAATTCTCCCAAACCGGAATGGCATTTTAAAAGCGCCCCCAGAATGGTGAGCTGCGCCGGCGGCTTTTCAAGCACAATGTTATTGGAGGAAAATCGCACCCAGCTGTATTCCCCCCCCCCCCAAAAAAAAAGCACAGGTGTGGGGGGGAGACACACGTGGGAAAGAGATGGAGATTTTGAGTTTAAATGGTCGTGGTCCTGTATTTAATTTTCTTGATTTTACATCGCAATATCGCCCAGGTGGGCTCATTCCGGGTTGGTCTCAGATCAAACGTGCTCCTCGCGAGAGGCATGAGGCGTAGGCAAGGTTTGGAGTCACACAGAACGCTTCGTCCGTGGCAGAATAAATTAAAAATTGTCCAGTAGCACCTTAGAGTTTGTTCTGGGTATGAGCTTTCCTGTCCATGCACACGTCTTCAGATACCGTGATATTCGTCCGTGGCAATTATTGCAGAGGAAAATAAGAGGAAAGCGGAAGGGATGTGTTGTCAAGAGTCCCTGGAATCTTGCGCATTGCCCAGCAGAGATTGGGTTGGCTTGTAACAATATCTTTATCGTTGATAGTTTCATTCACTGCATTCCTAGCTTACCTTTCGCTCCAAAGAGCTGGGGGGGCACTCAGTCCCTTTCTCATTTAATTCCCACAACAACCCTCTGGCGTAGGCTAGACTGCCCCCCCCAAGGCCACCCAGTGAGCTTCGTGGCCGAGCGAGGATTTGAACCCTGGTCTCCCACTCTAACCGCTAGGCCACACTGTCTCTCCGTGTGTTTGTGTGTGAGTGAAATTAACACCCCGTCTGCCTCTCTTGAAGGGCTCTTGGCCTGTTGGGTGGCGTCTTGCCTCTCTTCCCTACATTTACACAGGAGGAGGCCGAACGAGAAGCGCGTCCTCCTTCCACCGCGGAGAGTAATTCCGGCGCACGATACGCATTTCGAAGCGTAGGCGCGGATAAGTCACGCAAAACCCAGAATTTCTTTTCAGGGTGGGGGAAAGAATTGCCTTAAAAGCGCCTGGGTTTTAGAGGAAAACCCAGGAAACGTCTTCTGGGGTATCTTAAAGGCAAAACAGATTACCTGTGGCAAAGGAAACCTGTTCGTCTCTAGGATACCATCTGATGCTTCGCCGTTGTCGGGTTTTTTGTTTGGTTTTTGTGTGTTTTTTTTTGCAAACACAAATTAATCCATCAAATTCCACATCTGGGGATTTCTCTTCCAGATACTTTGTAAACGCAAACTCTCCCGTCAATTTCCAGCACAGTTTTAGTTAGTTACAAATTTTGCTTTGGAAATTATAGCAATCGAATCGCTACAAGGCAAAATATAGAATTCCTTTTTTTTTTTTTTAATCCCCTTTAGGAGGCCAGCGTACTCGAAGATGCTCAGCGAAGATACCAGGTCCTCGACGCTTTCAACCCGAACCGGATCGCGCCCTTTTTGGTAAACTAGATAAACCTCTCCCCGCCAGCCTAAAAGAACGCCAGCGACGGACGCTTCCTTCCTCCAGATTAATAAATTCCATAAAAAAATAGTATATATATTTTTCTGGGAGCAATTTCTGCAAAATATCGAATTAGATTCCTTGATCTAATCCTTCCATTTGCTCTAACCCGATTACGCATTAATTTGTTTTGGCTGTGAACAGAGGGGCGACGGAGCCCTTTAACTCGATTAGGCACAAATGTTATATCTTTATAACTGCATTTTGCAAAATTGGTTTATACCTGGTGGGTTGCGAGCTCCCCCCACCCTCTGCGAAGGGGGGAAAGGAAATAAAGCGGCGAGGGTCGGCCGGGTTGCAAGACAAAAATTGGAACCAGGGAGAGAGAGAGAGACGGGGTGACAACCAGCCAGAGACTCTGGGCTTCTTTTGGGAGGTGTCTCTGCCTCCCCAATATTCCGAAGGAGGAGTCCCTCGCTCCTGGCCCCTGGAACCAGCCCACCCCACTCCGGAGCGGCTTCCAGGCTGGCGGGCCGGCCTGAGCCTCCCACGGGCCGGCCGAAGCCGCGCCTCCGGCCCGCCGGGCAAACCAGCGCGGTGCCCGTCTCAGGCCGGGGGTGCCCTCCTTCTGCGCGCCTCGGCAACGGAGCCCTCGTCTCCTGGAGCCCTGGCGCCGGAGTGGTACCCGGGGGGTCATCCATCCCAAGCGGCCGTCGGCGGCGCCCTTACCTGTGGCGTAGGGCGAGGGCTGGTGGTCTCGGAGGGCGCCCAGGGTGCAATTGGCGGTGCTGAGCGGCGGGCAGGCCGGGCTGGCGGCGAAGCTGCTGCGGATGGGGTTGTACTGGAAGGTGTTGGCTTGGCTGCAGGAGTTGAAGTCCGCGTACGCCGACGCCTCCATGGCCGCCATGCAAGAGTCGTACGAGTTCAGGTAGGAGTAATCCATCTTGTACATGGGGAGCCGGGCCCGGGATCTGGAGATCTGCAGGGTGGCCGGCAGGCCCGGGGTGGGAGAAAGAGAGAGGGAGAGGGAGAAAGAGGGGCCCCCCTCGGCTTGGACGGCGGCTGCAGGTGCCTCGTTGCGCTCTGGAGGCGCACCGACGGGGCGGACGGGTGATATAGTTGCCGGCGCGCGGGGAAACAAGGGACGAGGCGGCGGGTCCTTTGCATGACAATCTCGCCGGGAGTCGATTGGGGGGAGGGAGGGGCGGCCAGGGAGGGGGGGCTGCCCGCCGCCCCGCCCACCCCTCCCTCCCTCCCTCCCGCCGTCGCTCAGCCAGCCCTTAACCCTTTCGGGTGGCATCCTCAGAGCAGCAGGAGAGGCTGCAGGATGAGTCCGTTTGCTTCCCCTGCCAGAGAAGTTTCGCCACACAAGCGGCCACGTTCCCCGTGTTTAAAAACGTTAAGGGCACCAGGAGAGCCCGCTGGATCAGGCCCATCTTTTCAGCGCCCTTTTCTCATGGGGGGGGGGGCAAGCAGCGGGTCATACCCTAAAAAAGGGGAAATTGCTGACGGGAGCACTGCTGTAAGGATATAAGAGGAGCTCTGCTGCAGGATCAGGACCATGGTCAGGAACGGAAACATGGGGGGTGGAGTAAGCCCCACCCCGCATAATCAGTCACAGGACGCAGTGCCCGCACAATGTTTGCATGGTGATGCCCATCAACTTGGGGTGGGCGGCCCCCTCAAATATTTTATGGGGCTGTCTGAAGGGGCCTCGGCCCCTAGGCGTTGGCTCCTGTGTCTATGGTGCACCGATTCCAGCACCCTCAATGTGCTCAGCCAGATGCCCGTTAAGGGAAGCCAGCGGGCAGGATCCGAGCTCAGGAGCAACGCTCTCCCCACCTGGGGATTCCAGAAACTGGAATTCAGAAGCATCTCTGCCTCCGACGTGCTGGCCCCGCCCCCAACCTCCTCTGGTCCAAAGGGGAGATGATAAAGGACCCACACATCCACCTTGGCCGCCTCCCTCTCCTTCGCTGGTGGGAGGGAAACATCCTGGCCTGCCTTGCAGGGCTGTTTTGCGCGGAGGGCTGAGCGCAGAGCCCGTGTTGAAACCTGTCCAGCAACGAAATCCTGCGCTCGTCCTCCTCTCTCCCGTGCCCCGTTTGTTTTCTCAGCGTTGACTAAGAAAGGACTTCGTATCCTAGAGCGGGAAGGTACCCCAGGGGACATCTAGCCCAACCCCCGGCAGTGCAAAACTTGCCCAAATTGCGAAGAAACCGGGGGAAACCGGGACAGCGTGAAAGTGTAGCTGGGCGCGCGCAACGAAAAGGGGCTCGTTTGGCCAGTTGGGCGGTGAAAACCGATTCTCAGGCTAATATGGTTCACGCGTACCTGGCTGGGCACAAAAAAATATAAGCGATTTAAAAACTTGTGGGTTTTTTTTACCGTCCCCTCCTCTGAATGGTAATCTCTGTATGGTCAAAAGGGGAGGGTAATTTTCATTATTATATGATTTATATATTCACAATGGCGAGATGCTTGCTTCTGTCGGCTCGCGGGAAGGAGCGCCTGGGGTGGTTCAACAGGATGTGACTTACTTCCGAGTAGACTTGCCGAAGGTTGTAGGATGAACCGCAGCAGCCGCGGGGGTGGGGGTCCCGTGTGTTGGGGGTGGGGGAAGCAGGGCAGAAGGGGGCCCCCAAGCCTGGCACCCAACGTCCAGGGCATGTAGTTTCTCAATTTGTGATAGTATAAAGTAGATTCTCAGGCTAAGACGCCTGCCAGACTCCGCGAGCGCATCGCTCGCTCGCTTATTCATTTATTTCTTGCATCTAGCCCAGCTTTTTCTCTCAAGGTGACGTGCGTGGTCCTCCCCCTCCTCGTTTAAACTCTACAGCAACCCTGCGAGGGAGGGGAGGCGAAGATGCAGGAAGTGGCCCCCAAGGTCACCCATTGGAGCGGTGGATTCGAACCCTGCTCTCCCGGGTCCTAGTCCGAAGCTCTAACCACTAGGCCAGGCTTCCCTTCCCTTCTGTGCAGCAGCGTCCTGTTGGGAGGTCGAGGCAGATTCCTTGGCGCATCCTGCCGTCCAGCTGGGCTCCTCTTGGCTTGACTCCAGCTGGGGTGAAGCTTCCCAGAGTGGCCTTGTCACCTCTAGCTAAGGGGATCCGGGAGCAGATAATGGGGAAGGAGCTTCCCTACTCTTGACACCTAGGAGCACAGGGTGGCAGAGACTGCCTCTTATGCTCTGAGTCTTTGTCCATCTACTTCAATAGTGTCTGCACTGACTGGCAGCCACTCTCCATTTTTTTCAGGCAACCTGACCTGGAGATGCCACTGAACTGGGGATTTTTCTGCATGCAAAGCAGGTCTCGTGCCGCCATGCTAGGGCCCTGAATCATAGAATTGTAGAATTGAGAGGAACCCCAACGGTCATCTAGTCCACACCCCCCCCCCCCCGCAATGTAGGAATCTCGTCTAATGCATCCATGACAGATGGCCACCTGCCAGTCAAAGCAGAGAGTCCTGCACTTGCTGAATCAAGAGTCTGATCTGGGATGAGGCCACTTCCTACCTTCCTGGCAGGGCCGGATTTAGGTTTGTTGAGGCCCTAAGCCTCAACAAGGTAATGGGGCCCTTTCTATGTCCAGCTGTCCTTTGTCAACAACAAATTGCTGTTGCTTTATGTGTTGAATATATGCTATATGGTAATTTATGGACCTGACAGGTATCTAAAGCCATTTGCACATAACAAAATATGTATTTTATCAAAGTAATTGTTGAACTGAAATACAATTAAGAAGAAGTATATTAATAGTGAATTTTTGGAGGGCCCACCAAGAGAGTGAGGCCCTAAGCTATAGCTTGTTTAGCTTATACGTAAATCCAGTACTGCCTCCTGAGCCGAAGCCAAGTTGAGAAGGCTCAAGACAGCCAGCATCCCCGACCTTCAAGGCAGCAGCAGGCGATGAGAACTATCCTTCTTTCTCTCCCCCTCTGGCCCTGGAGACCACATCCCTCTGCAATCGCCCCTCAATGCCTCTATTTCTTCATGTGGTGCACAGTTAAACTGTGGAACTCCCTCCCATATGAGACAGTGATGGCTAGACGGCTTTAAAAGAGGGTTAGGCACATTCATGGAGGACTATCAATGGCTTGCATAAAGGAATGCCAAATTATATATATAATGAGCTTCTAGTTAAAATCTCAAGTTATGTATAATTTTATCCATTATCACTGTACAGTGGTACCTCGGGTTAAGTACTTAATTCGTTCCGGACGTCTGTTCTTAACCTGAAACTGTTCTTAACCTAAAGCACCACTTTAGCTAATGGGTCCTCCTGCTGCCGCCGCGCCGCCGGAGCACCATTTCTGTTCTCATCCTGAAGCAAAGTTCTTAACCCGAGGTAATATTTCTGGATTAGCAGAGTCTGTAACCTGAAGCGTACGTAACCTGAGGTACCACTGTATTCTTGAGGGAACAGTACCAGTGTAAGATTTTGGGCTGTTTTCAACTGAGTTGCAATTGTTCTTTGAGCTGCCAAGATCATATAGAAGACCAATTATTTTGACAAATGGATCTATATTGGCCTAAGTAGTTTGGAAACACACTTGTAGCAGTAGCTGTCTTGAGGACTAAACAAAATAAAAAAATAATTCCTTCCAGTAGCACCTTAGAGACCAACTAAGTTTGTTACTGGTATGAGCTTTCGTGTGCATGCACACTTCTTCAGATAGGACTGTCTGAACAAGAGGACTATCTGAACAAGATAGGCCCAGCTTGGCAAAGACCTTTTGCAGAGAAAAGGAGTGTTGGTGATGTCAGAACAGAGACCCAGGGAAACCTGGAAAGGGGGGGGGGCTATCTCTCTTTTTAACACACCCTCTGACCCCACCATCAGATGCTGACCTTCCTTCCTTCCTTCCTTCCTTCCTTCCTTCCTTCCTTCCTTCCTTCCTTCGCAGACACCATTGAAAGTTCTATTTTCTATGGTGATGTGTGTTTGTGGCAGAAATCTCCCCAATAAAATATAATTTCAAGTGCACCTTATGATAACTCAAAAGAAAGCAAGAATGGGCAGCCCCCACCCTAACCTTTCTCCTTAAAGGTCCCTTTACATATTTGGCGCAGAGAAATAGTTGCCTTTATACAAACCCTCTTCTGTAATGTCTGAACCAGGCCCCTCTGGCGATGGAGTGGGGTTGGCGGTGTTGCGCGGAGGGGAGCGAACTTTGACATTGCAAATGCACAAATACATCTTCGAAATTAGAAATGGACAGCCCGAGTGTCTGGATGTTTGGGGGGGGGGGGAGGAAAGCAGGAGGATGGGTGGTGGAGGAAGAAGCAGCTCTTTCCCCTCTGGTCATTAAGTGGTTAATGTTTTCCTTAATTCCTTTTAAAGGCAAATATCTGCCTTTCAATCTTGGCACTAAGCAGTCCCTGGCCCTCCCCGCTAATTCAATCATCCCCCCCTCCCATGCCATCAGACCCCCAGGACTCCATTGTAGGAGAGCAGAGACCAAGCTTTGGTTTACAGACACAGAAGACGGGGGGGGGGAGTTCCCATTTCACCCCCATTTACGCACCTGCCGCTGAGGAAAGGGAGCCAGGGAAATGTTAACATTTGGGTAGGGCGTGTACGCAGAGACCCAGGCCTTTCATTGCTATTAATGGCATTTTTTTATTATAGCGAACTGCCTTTTAAAAATTGCTGCCTCGAAGGAGGACTCTGTTGTTGAAAAGAAGGCAGAAGGAGGTGGGTTTCATTCTTCCACCTTTGGCTCCTTTGGCTGCAGCTGAGCAGAGGACATCCTCAGATCATTTATTTATTTATTTATTTATTTATTCCCTCTCAGGGGTGAATAAAATATGGGGGGGGGGAGAGGTAAGCCCCACCCCACAAAATCAATCGCATGATGCTGTGCACACACACTGTTTAAAAGGCAATGCCCATCAACTTTTTTTGGGGGGTGGGCCAGGCAACCCCCACCCCACCCCCTAGGAGTTGGCTCCTATGTTCCCTATTACCCGACCATCAACCCCAAAAGGCTACCAGCAATTAACACATAATAACATAAGAAAAGTTTGCTGGATTTATCTACTCCGGCATCCCATTTCCACAGTGGTTGACCACTGTGTAGGAAACTCACAAGCAGGATCTTATTCCAGCATCCCAGAAAAAAATAAATCTCTTTCTAGTCTCCCATTCACTTTTTTTTTTAAACAAGCTGCTGAAAGTCAGTGTAGACAATACTGAACTAGATGGACCGGTTGCCCCATCTTGCGTGAAAGCAGGGAGCTGTTTTCTACCAACACTTTGCACCTTAGGGCCTTATTCAAATGTCAGCAATATTCCCCACCCTTTCCTTACTCCATCCTACTGTAAATTCTGAGATCATTCTGGGATTGTGTGTGTGTGTGTGTGTGTAATTTCTGGGTTTCTGGCCAGGACATGCCACCCAGTTAGGGAGAAGCAAAAATCCTAGCATTACTAGCATGTTATTATTTCTGTAAATGCAGGAGTTGCAGTTTTTAGGGAACAGTATTCAGGATGACTTATAGCCCTGATCTTACCTCTGTGTCCTACAAAGCAAATCTTCCTAAACCAGCCTTCCCCCAACCTCTTACCCTCCCAATGTTTTGGAATACTATAGTCCAAAACATCTGGAAGGAGCCAGGCCAGGTGGGCAGACGCTGAATTAACAGCTTTGCTCTACATAATGGATGCAAAGCAGGACACTAGCCTCCTCCAACCCAGATGTTTTGGCTACAGCTCCCAGGCTGGTGGGGGGCTGGTGGAGATGTAGTCCAAAATATCTGGAAGGCAGAGTGTTGGGGAAAGGTGGCCAAAGCCCTTAGAGTTCACTTCCAGAAAAAGGATAAAAATCCAGCCTTAGAAACCAGGCAGGGTAACAAACCCCCAGACACAAAATGTTATTCATAGATGTAAAATGGAGAAAATAGAGAGAAGTTTTCCTTCCTCTCTCACCACGCTATTTATTTATCTATTAAATCTGCATACCGCCCTTCATCTGAAAATCTCAGGGCAGTTCACAGCATAAAAATGCAAAATAGAAACACAAAATACATGATAAAAACAAAATAAACCAATAACCTCCCCTCCCACAAACACTAGAAGTTGGGGACCTCCAACGAAGCTGAATGCTGGAGACTTCAGGGCAAATAAAAGAAAGCCCTTCTTCACACAGTGCATATTCAGACTATGGAACTACCTGCCACTGGAGGCAGGGATGGCCACCAAGCTAGATGGCTTTAAAAGAGGATGAGACAATTTCATGGAGGAGGATACAGTTATGCTGGTTGGGGCTGAGGAGAGTCGTGGGCCAAAACATCTGGAGGGCACCCAGTTGGCAAACATTGGTGTAGGTTCATTCCCTTCCAGCCCTGCTGTCGAGTCCTTTGGGTGGCCATTGTCAACATCTGGATGGATGGATTTGTTGGCGACACTTCAGCAAGGCAAAGACACCTTCTTCCTGAAGCAAGGGCTGGGCTAATTCGGGTCAGTGGTTGAGGAATAGTTGGGAGCAGGAAAATCCAAAGGCCCCAATCCTCCTGGATCACTGACTGTGCTGCTCCATGGCCCCAGAGTGCCTCCCTCCAGTTGTGGGGAGAGAAAGGTCTTGGGCCTCCCTCTCTTGACTGTCCCAGTCCTCTGTGTCTTCATTAGTCCCCTTGGCCTCAAAAGGGACAAAGTGAAATTGACCAAGGAGGGAGGAACCCGATTGATTGAGCATCAGTTTCCAATCACTCATCCTCTCCCTTCTGCTTCTCCATCCATCCATCCATCTTCCTCTGCTCTACCTTCTCTATTCACCACAATTCGGGGGAAAGAATCTGTCTTGGTTCCTGTCAGCCAAGACATCTGCATCTCGGCTTCCTGCTTTGAGACATCCCTCCGCAACGGCCGTTGGCTCCATTGTGCTCCTTCCCTTCCCATTTGTCTTTAATCAAAGGCGCATCTATCTCAGCCAGCCGCTCCCCTTGAGGCAGTGGCCAAGGCTTCAGAGGGGCAGGGAGACGAGGACACCTTCCTTGCAGAATCTGAGCCCCAGAAAGTGGGGCATTAATCCACTTACGACAGGGGTGCATCGTCTGAAGAAGCACAGCTGCCCAAATCTCTGAAGACCATTCCTTGATCTTTCTGCTGATGCTTGTTACAGAAGGCTGAATCTCTTTGCTGAAGACATCAGCTTAGCGGGCTCAGATGGGGCGAATAATGCCCGGTCTCCCATTTCTCCCAAACCCATAACGAGGGATGGGTGTGTGAATGAGGCACCAAGGATGGATCTTGGGAAGCACAAAAGAGCAGGAAGGTTGCAGCACTTGGGACTTTTCCATTTAGAGAATTGGAGAGGAAGAGGCGACAGGATGGCGTTTTATGGAATTATGAACGGAATGAAGAAAGCAGATTGGGAAAAGCGTTCCTCCCTCTCTCATAATGCTATAACAACAGCAACAACTTATTATTTATACCCCGCCCATCCGGCTGGGCTTCCCCAGCCACTCTGGGCGACTTCCAACAAAATATTAAAATACAGTAATGCATCAAACATTAAAAGCTTCCCTAAACAGGACCGCCTTCAGATGTCTTCTAAAAGTCTGGTAGTTGTTGTACTCTTTGACATCTGATGGGAGGGCGTTCCATAGGGCGGGAACCACCACCAAGAAGGCCCTCTGCCTGGTTCCCTGTAACTTGGCTTCTCACAGTGAGGGAACTGCCAGAAGGCCCTCGGAGCTGGACCTCAGTGTCCGGGCAGAACAATGGGGGTGGAGACGCTCCTTCAGATACACTGGACCGAGGCTGTTTAGGGCTTTCAAAGTCAGCACCAATACTTTGAATTGTGCTTGGAAACATACTGGGAGCCAATGTAGGTCTTTCAAGACCGGTGTTATGTGGTCTCAGCGGCCGCTCACAGTCCCCAGTCTAGCTGCCGCATTCTGGATTAGTTGTAGTTTCTGGGTCACCTTCAAAGGTAGCCCCACATAGAGCGCATTGCAGTAGTCCAAGCGAGAAATAACTAGAGCATGCACCACTCTGGCGAGACAGTCTGCGGGCAGGTAGGGTCTCATCCTGCGTACCAGATGGAGCTGACACAGAATTGACCTGCGCCTCCATGGACAGCTGTGAGTCCAGAATGACTCCCAGGCTGCGCACCTGGTCCTTCAGGGGCACAGTTACCCCATTCAGGACCAGGGAGTCCCCCACACCTGCCCGCCTCCTGTCCCCCCAAAACAGTACTTCTGTCTTGTCAGGATTCAACCTCAGTCTGTTAGCTGCTAGAACTCGTGGACAGCTGAAGATTTGGAACAGAGAATAGAACGTCCTTCTTCATGCAGTGCATAGTCAACGATGGAACTCAATCCCCTGGGAGGCAACTTGGATGTGTTTAAAAGAAGATTAGAGAAATTCACGGGCCTCTGGAGGGCTGCTAGCCACAATTGCTCTGCTCCTCCATCCACAGTTGGAGACAGCGATGCCTCTGAATGCCAGTTGCTGGAAACCACAGGAGGGGAGGCTGGCCTTTGTGCTTGAATCCTGCATGCTGGCTTCCTTGTTGGCCACTGCGGAGACAGTATGCTGGACTAAATGGGCCATTGGCCTGATCCAGCGGGCCTTCTTAGGTTCTCATGCGAAATGAGCAGTTTCAAGGCACCGTTTCAGCCCAGGTGAGCAGTGAGACTTGTCCCAGAGCCCCCGTAAACAGAAGATGTCTTCCCAACACCCTCCTAGCCAGACAATTTTGTTTGGCAAAGAGCAGAGGTTGTGTGGCAGACAAGCCATGGCAGAAACGGGTCTGCGGACACAGGGTATTTGAACCCTGCTGGACTATAGTACATTAAGGACCATCTCCCCATATCAGAGGTGGGGAAACTGAGGCCTGGGTATCAAATGAAGCCCTCTAAGCCTACCTGGCCCTTGGGAGCTTAGAGGAGTTTAGAAACTATGGAACTCCCTGCCGTAAGCAATTCTCCTTGTTTTCTCCCTTATTGTCTTTCACTGCTAGGGGAAGACTTTTTGGTTTCAACAAGCTGCCTTCTGCTGGATATCTACCGGTATTTTTTAATCTCCCTTTGATGTCTTCTGATACTCCTTGCTCCTGAAATTAAGTTTGCTTTGCGGAATTTTCTTGAATTCCGAATTCTAATTTTTCTGGGTGCGGGTGATGACTGGAAGCTGCTTTGAGCACTCCCAGTTGGGGTGGAAAGAGTGGGCAAATCATTCAATCAATCAATCAATCAATCAATCAATCAATCAATGTCCAAATGCAAGAAAAGACAGCAAAGTTCCTGGACCTTTGATGCTGGGGTAGGTAGGAAGGGGACTTTAGCAGGTGCAGCAATTTGAGGTGGAGCTCCAAACCCCTGTCTAAGTGAGCACACACTAGCCTTAATGCTACAGATAGGTAGCCGTGTTGGTCTGCCATAGTCAAAATAAAAAAAAATCCTTCCAGTAGCACCTTTAAGACCAACTAAGTTAGTTCTTGGTATGAGCTTTCGTGTGCAAGCACACTTCTTCAGATACATTGAAACAGAAGTTGCCAGATCCTTCTATATAGTGAGAAGGTGGGGAGGGGTATTACTCAGAAGGGTGGTGGGAATGGGAGATTGGCAGATAGCTGAGATGAACTTACTGGCCCCAACAACATCACACATACCATCTCGGGACTATTCAATTGCTCATCATCTAACATTGTGTATGGCATCAAATGCCAACAGTGTCCTTCAGCTCTCTATATTGGACAAACAGGCCAAACCTTATGCCAAAGAATAAATGGACATAAATCTGACATCAAGAATCACAAAACAGAGAAACCAGTAGGAGAACACTTCAATCTCCCAGGACATTCTATACAAGATCTCAAAGTAGCTGTTTTACTACAAAGGAATTTCAGAAATAGACTGGAAAGAGAAGCTGCTGAATTGCAACTCATTACCAAACTTAAAACCATGGAGAGACCTGGTTTGAACAAAGACATTGGATTCTTATCCCATTATACATGACTAAGCCATTTCTCACCCTCTCACCCCTTGCCTTTTCCTGTAAGACCTATTACAGTCGTTAAGAGTCGTCAGCAGGCTCATCTCAGCTATCTGCCAATCTCCCATTCCCACCACCCTTCTGAGTAATACCCCTCCCCACCTTCTCACTATATAGAAGGATCTGGCAACTTCTGTTTCAATGTATCTGAAGAAGTGTGCTTGCACACGAAAGCTCATACCAAGAACTAACTTAGTTGGTCTTAAAGGTGCTACTGGAAGGATTTTTTTTTTATTTTAGCCTTAATGCTGAAAGTCTGGGCATCAGTTGTGCCTGAAAGGCTCTATGCTGTACACAATATTTATTTATAAATTACTATTATCATGACATTTGTATCCCAATTTAACCTCCAAGGAGCTCAAGGTGGCAACATGGTTCTTCCCATCACCATTTCTTCATCTTCACCACTTCAACCTTTAAAGCCCTTTGTGGCTTAGGGCCCTCGTATTTATGGGACCGCCTCTCCTGTTATGCCCCGCATACCAGGTCCATGGTATAAGGTCCATGAATAACCATAGTTTAGAGGTCCCAGGCCCTAAGGAAGTCAGACTATCCTCCACCAGGGCCAGGGCCTTCTCAGTGATGGCTCCGACCTGGTGGAATGCTCTGTCCCATGAGACCAGGGCCCTGCATCATTTAACCTCCTTCCGCAGGGCCTGTAAGACAGAGCTATTCCGCCTGGCCTTTAATTTAAACTTAGCCTGATCTTTTCCCCCCCTTCCTTCCCTCCCCCTCCTCTTCTTATGAAGATTACCCGCTCTGGGATCCCACAGCTAATTCTCCCCTGGTCTCCTCACTGGCCCAATTAGGACTAATTTAGCCAGCTAGCCCTGGTGATCATCTTATGTTTATTGGATGGATTTCCCCCCTAAATTGATTTTTGAATTCTGAATTTATTGTTATTCATGTTTTATACTGTATTTTATGCTGTTTTTTGTTGCATCAATTAAGTGTTTTAAATTTGTTGTTAGCCGCCCTGAGCCTGGTTTTCTGAACCAGGAAGGGCGGGGTATAAATAAATATTATTATTATTATTATTATTATTATTACCCTCCTAACGACCCTGTGAGGCGGCACAGTGACTTCCCCAAGGTCACACACAGCGAGCCTCATGGTTGAGGGAGGATTTGAACCCGGGCCTCTCTCAGTCCTAGAGACCAACACTCTAACCATTGCACCACAGTGGCTCTCATTGATGGTCAAAAGGATATAAAAGAAATGCACAAAACAGGAATCAGCACCAAACAATACATGAACAACAATGAGATTTTTAAAAAATCCCTATCAAAAGAACATTATGCTATTCAGAAATCAACAGTGGTGAGGACAATTTCATCCTTTTGGGAAGGCTTGGTGGAATATGGCTGGCCTTCAAAATATTTAACAACCCTCTCCACAAATGAAGTATTCTTAGGAACTGTGTCTTCCTTTACTCTCCCCTCTATTTGTACAGTTGCCTCACATGAATGCAAAATCACCTACTGGGTCCTAATGGATTTTAAAGTCCAAGTCCCCCCTCCTGTTTTGCAGGGAAATCCAAAGGGGAAGGGAAGGGATTAAGGGCATTTTCAAGACAAACACTTTCACTAAAGGGGATTTAAAATTCGAATTAGCATTGAAACCTTTTGTCCCTGGGCTTCAATGGGGCAATTTCTCCAGAGGAAGCATCTGAGGGAATTTGGGAAGGGGAGAGGGGGGAGGTTGATAACTTTTTTGAGAGCAGAGCTCCTGTGCTTTTCACCCTCCGCAAATGGGCAAAAACCCAACAACGAAGACAATTCAGCCATGGAAGTTCTATGGTACCTCCATGCTGAGAAAAGGTTCACTGGTGGGATTTCTGCTTCTTCGGCAGGAGAGCCTTGCCCTAAAAAAAGTTGGCAACCTTAGAGGAGGGAAGGCAAAATAGCAGGCGCACATGTTTGCTTCGGGTTTGTACGAAATTCGGACGGCACTACAACCCAAGGAGAAGATCTGGTTGACAGAGCAATGGAAGAGTTTGCTCAGGCATAGGCAAACTCTGGCCCTCCAGATGTTTGGGACTACAATTCCCATCATCCCTGACCACTGGTCCTGTTAGCTAGGGATGATGGGAATTGTAGTCCCAAACATCTGGAGGGCCGGAGTTAGCTGGATCAGGCCAATGGCCCATCTAGTCCAGCATTCTGTTCTCACAGTAGCCAACAAGATGCCTGTGGGAAACTGGCAAGCAGGATCCGAGCACAAGAGCAACTCTCCCCTCCTGTGGTTTCCATTACTGCTTCCAGCTGTGGCGGCAGAGCAGATCCATCCTGGTGGGTAACTACTGAAAGCCTTATCTTCTTCCACTAACCCCAGATCCATTATGAACAAGGTGAAAAACTCAGGTCCCAATACTGATCCCTGGGGGACCCCACTCTCAACATCTGTCCATTGGAAGGACTGATCCACAAGAGCCAGCTTGTCTTCTCCTGCTCCAGAGGGTAGGACTCGAACCCATGTCTTCAAGCTCCAAGAAAGGAGATTCCGACTCAACATCAGGAATAACTTTCTGGTGGCGAGAGCTGTTGGACATTGGAACGGACTCCTTCGCGAGGTGACAGACTCTCCTTCCTTGGAGGTTTCTAAGCAGAGATCAGATGGCCACCTGCCATGGATGCTTGAGCTGAGATTCCTGCATTGCAGGGGTTGGACTAGATGACCCATGGTGTCCCTTCCAACTCTACAATCCTATGATTCTAAGAGGACCGCTCTTATTCCACGACTGCTAAGCTTACGCAGGAGCCTTTGGTGGTGAGGGTATTTGCCCAAGAACTCTTAAAAGACAGACTCTCTCTTTCTTTCTCTTTCCTCTCCCCTCCTTGCCTTTTCTTCTTGCAAGAGTGATGCTCTCTGAAACATTTCTGTGGTGCTTAACGCTGCCCTGTGAGCACTGAGAACATAATGGTCCTTCTGGGTCAGATCCAGGATCCATTTGACAGCTGAAGATCATGTCTGCAGACCAGGGCCAGCCAATTAGGTCCCCCTCGTGGCAATTCTAGGCCTCTAACTCACCCAGAGTGAGATTGGCAGGACCCTGTGCAAAAGCCACAACCCTCACAACATTTTGAGAATGCTTGCTTTCCCCTCCAGGATCAAAGCTGCCATCAAAACCTCTACCAGCCCTTGGTTAAATCAGTGCTGTATAGCAGTTGAGAGGCTGAGCTATGAGCCAGAAGTCCCACATTTGTTTCTTGAATCTGCTTTGGACCAGTTCA